>NW_015151220.1:47652-57987 GCF_000732505.1 Cyprinodon variegatus
AAAGAGCAGATAGGTTGGCTACAGAGGCTATTAAAAAAGAAGATATTGATATGACAGTAAAGTTATCAAAATCTGAAGGCCAAATTATAGCTTGGAGAGCAAGTAAGAAGATTAGGAAAATTAGGTGGGATAATGAAATAAATGGAAGGCATTTGTATAGCATACAAAATAAAGTTGATATAGCATAGAGGAATAAACAGGTGGAAGGAGATAATCAAAAAATCATAAGTAGAATAAGAACAGATTTTTTTAAAATAGAACTCTTTTAAGATGGGGAAACATCGTACTGTTTTTTTTTTTTTGTTTTTTTTTTTTTTGGTGTGATAATGTAGAAACAATGGAACATGTTTTTATTAGTTGTAGAAAATATGTAAATAAACCAACATAAAAAAAACAGAATTAGATTTTAATGGGGAATTGAAATTTGGGAATGTGGTTAAAAAGCTAAATAGTATTGAGGGGAAGAAGAAGCAGTAGTGCAATAATAATGGATGCAAGCTGCCGTTAAAAACTAAAGAAGAAGAAGATGAACCCATCGATAAGGGCTGCATTTATATTTGGTTATGTTGGGTTCCAGCACATGAAGGTGTAAAAGGCAATAAAAAAGCAGATATATTAGCAAAAAGGGCTTTAGAGGAAACAATAACAATTATAAATCCTGTTGGGAAAGGGGATATTAAATCAATTATTAAGCGTAAAGAAATGGAAAAATTGCAGAAGAGGTGGAACAAAGATAAGAAAGGAAGAGAATTATATAAGGTACAAAAATCTGTATTAAATAGAATCACTAATGAGAGAAACTGAAGGGAAGAAGTAATAATGATCAGACTAAGAGTAGGTCATACCTATTTAAATGACAATTTATACTTAATAGGGAGGAAAAACAATGATAAATGTGAAGGATGTGGAGAAAAAGAAAATGTAGAACATGTACGGATGAACTGTAAAACGTATGAACATGAAAGGGAGAAATTGAGAAGGATGATTGGTAGGACAGGCAAAGAATGGAGTCTTAAAGGAATATTGGGAAATTAAGGAAATAAAAAGGATATTCATAGATTAAGGAAAGCATTATTTATTTATCTACAGAATACAAAATAAAAAAATAGAATTTGATTTTTTATTACTTTTATTACTTTAATCTGTTTTCCCAGTGTGCCCATTGTTGTACGTTTCACTGAAATCATTGTGACTTATAAATCCATGAATGTTGTTAATGAATATGGGTTTCTCTTAATGGGGCTAATGTCTATCTGAAGGAAATGTATCTTTATTTGTCGTTTTTGGGGGTTCTTTTGGTTATTGTTTCCATCAATAGCCCCTGGATGTCTAAAATGATCTATAAAAATCAGATATTGAGATGTGAATTGTGGGATGTGAAGATGTGAGGTATGTGATGATATAAAAATGTTATTGAAAATAAAAAGCTTAAAAAAATAGAATTTGATGTAAAATAATGTCGCTACACACTCATGTACAGTAGGTGGCGGTATGCACCTTAAAGTTGCTTGCGATCCGCGATAATAGAAAAGAAGAAGAAGCTGAACCAATCGGAATGCGCAAGGGGCGGAGCTTCCGGCTGACACCCTGCATGAATCGTGTTTTCCTGAAGCTAACATTCTTTACCATCAACCAAAGTTTGCTGCGTTTTTAATTTAAGAATATTGATTTTAAGGATTTCTTTAAGACCAGTGATGGGTTTACTGACAATTTTGAAGAAGATGAAACATAAGGAGCGGGAAATGAGGCTTTTAATGTTGTATCCTTTCCTATAACGGTTTAGCTTAGCTAAAAACAAGGCAACTTCCACACAGAAAACGGCTAAAGATCAATTATTTTAACAATTATCCCCTGTTAAATCCTACTTTCTACTGCCGCGTTTCTTTTAGATATTGCATGTTATTGTTTCTAGCATTTTGATGTTATTTTAGTTGACGACGTTTTGCCATGACGAGACAAAAAAAAAAAAAACCAACAAAAACAAAACAATACCGTTTGTTTGTAACACAACTTGCAAATAGAGTAACTTAAAAGAAAGATGGTGGAATACCACCTAGAATTATTAAAATTAGCATTTAAAGTACAGCTTTAATGTATGATCAGGGTCGTTTTGCATGTTAAAATATCTGGTTTCAACTCTATTTTCTCTTTGTCCAGGTTTTTGATTTTACAACGTTGCTTTTTAAGTGGTGAAATTAGCTGATATTAAAAATGCAAAGCTTTATTTTCAAAGCTAGCTGGTTGAAATGTGCTTTCTGGTTATAACAAACATGGCAAGACATATTGTACTCGTTATCACAGTAGATTTTAGGATATTTTGTGTTATGATTTATTTGTATACAGAATGAGGAACATCTATTTCTTAGGGATGTTTGTATATATAAAGTGTTATTTATCAGAAGCTGCGTAGGTTCTTTAACTTTGCTCCCTGCAGAGGCCTGGATAATGCAGGGAAGACCACCATCCTGAAGAAGTTCAACGGAGAAGATGTGAGCACCATCTCCCCCACATTAGGCTTCAATATCAAAACCCTGGAGCACAAAGGGTAAAAATCACACTAACCTATTTTATTTAAATCACATTTAAGATATCAGAATTTAATCTGATTTGAAAAACCTCTACTTGCCTTCTCTCACTTCTGGTCATAAAATCTGCACCATGACCAAAGGAAAAAGATTCTGTGGATCATTACTGATTTTAGATCAAGTAAATGAAGGAATTACAGGATTGCCAGTTTGCATTGTTTTCTCAAATCAATGCCCCTTTCATTTTATTATATCCTATACAAGAATAATTTTCCTTATGGTCTGTTTACAGGATTAAATCCTGTCTCTGTTGAGCTTTTATCCTAATTGCATTTTTACTTGTACTCTGTGGGTTTCCCCAGGTTCAAGCTGAATATTTGGGATGTTGGGGGGCAGAAGTCTCTGCGGTCCTACTGGAGGAATTACTTTGAAAGCACCGACGGGCTGGTTTGGGTGGTGGACAGCGCAGACAGACTCCGACTGCAGGACTGTGGACAGGAACTGAGCTCGCTGCTACAGGAGGAGGTTTAACACTTGGTTCTTTTTTACCCGTTTTACTGGTGGTTCTGCTTTAAACCAGTACTAAAAAAAATGAAAGGGGAGGGTTTAGAGTAAGAAATGCATTTAAAATAAGGTGAAATAAAGTTTGTCTGTTGACCTTCAAATGTAGCCCGTTTAAATGACTTGTCTCTTTCTGCTTGTTGCAGAGATTATCTGGTGCTACTCTGCTGGTGTTTGCTAACAAACAGGATCTACCAGGGTCGTTGTCCAAAGAAGCAATAAAAGATGTAAGTCAAACTTCATCTTTAACATAAGCCTGATGAACTAGAATGTTTCCAAGGTTCATGGGTGTGTATCTTGCAGGCATTGGCTCTGGACAACATCAAAACTCACCACTGGTGCATCATTGGCTGCAGCGCAATAACAGGAGAGAACTTGTTGGCAGGAGTGGACTGGTTATTAGATGATATTGCAGCCAGAATCTTTACAGCTGACTGATATGTAATATAGGTCTGACATACTAGAACTGTACTTTTGTCCTGTTGTAAATGTTTGACAATAAATTTGTCACCATGATCCATGGTTTAATTTCTCTTGAAAATAGTGCTCCACCATTAAGTATAAAGAAATTCAAATTCATCTCAAAATTTAAACATTTACCGCTAGATGAACTGGAAATGGCAGCAGATATGGGCAAGCAACTGACCACAATGGGCTAATAGGGTTCTAAAACACTAAATGTAGTTATGACAAGCTCAAGATGCCTTTTAAAGAACCTCAACTTTTGACATATGCATTTAAAGCCATCCTCTTACATACCAAGGTTTCCATGTGATCGTACAAGAAATCCCTTAAAAATTGCTTATATTTTGCCACTTTACTGCACGACTGGCTTCCATCTAGCCCAGAGGCACTCTGCTGACATACAGGAGCACCTTTTAACAATGAGAACAGCTCTACGCGTATTCCTGCACTGCTAACTTTCATCCCGTTGTAAATGAGAAACACTAATTGAATGGGCTAAAGCTGGTTGATCAGACTTGCTATAGTCAGCACAGTGAGGGAAGGCTAAGCTAATTAATCAGGTCTACAAGGACAGCTAAACTTCAGAGGATCAATTTGTAAAACTGACTCGTTTACCCCACATGCATAATGCACCAAGTGCTGGTTAAAGGATTAACAAAAAAGTTCCCTGCCCAAACAGCTTAAATTTTCAACCTCCCCCTTGAGAACTCTATTTTAAGGGCAAATTTTTAACAAATTCACGATTTAAGACAGTGATATACTTTTAAGTATAGACTGAGTACACAAAAGAAATGAAATCCCTCAACTATGGAGCTGGTTCTTGGAAAGAAAAAACAAAAACCATATAAAAGTCCTTAAATTTATGGCCCGCCTTCATGGCCCTGAATATTCAGTTTTCACTACATTTCTGAGAGGAGACAATTATCAGCACAAATACTTTATTGGTCATTTAAAGAACAGTACAAAATACAGGGGTTTCAATACAAGACTGAATATTTAGAACTCTGGCAGCAAATTCTAGTGACGAGTCCCCCGGTTAAGCTGAAGGAGAAAAAAAAAAAAATCTTAGGCAATATCAGACAAATATTTTAAGCATCAAGCAGCTGGTAAACATATCAGAATAAACCAATCAGTCACTGTTCTTCAGACTGGGGCGGTAATTGGAATTCATCAGTATGTTAAAGTGGGATTTCATCATCCAAAGAAGATTAGAGACTCACCTTTAAGGATCATGGAGACTTCTTCTGGCTGTCAAGAAACAGAGTGCAGCCTTTATAAAAAATGTAAACAGACTATATGCACACAGCTGATTGAATCAATCAAGTGTCTGAGATGGATCAGAGAGACACTTTCAGTCAGACTCCCAGCCAGAACTCAACTCCATCAGAACTCAGCAGGTCACCTTACACCTGGTTGGCTGCAGGGTTATCAGTGCCATTACTGAGGCAACAGGAGTGAGGAACAGCTAGGACTGGGAAACAACCCCAAGACTGGATATGGACTTCATCACTTTCACAATCCCAGGCACTTGAGGAAGGTTTTCCCCCCACCCCAACACAAGTACCTGTAGTCCGTCCCAATACGAGTTACGGAGAGGCGGTCTCACGGTCGTTCAGAAGATAACCTGCAACATGGAAAGCATCAGCAACTGGGCGACAACCACAGAGCGATCTAGTGAAACCCATGTGATCAGAGGGGGATACCATTCAGTCATTGGTTCTCAGACTGGGGCGGTATCAACAAGAAACTCATCATTTCTACCAGATATATTCAAGTAAAGATTCTCATTTACCTGCGGAATCCAGAGAAGATCCCCAAGACCTGCAGAAAGTAGAACAGTTCAGTGATGCCGCTCTACTGGAGCTACTAGCAACGGTTAAGTTAGATGGGATCAGAGGCTAATACCAATCAGTCATTACTTTATCAGACTGGGGCGGTATCATTGGAAATCATCATATCTACAGATTGAACATTAAACATTCATCTCACCAAGCACCCACCTAAGAGCCGGGTCGGACGTGCGTTGATCCAACCAGTACACCACTGCTTCCTGAAAAAGAAAAATTCCAACAATCAAACTTCTGCTTTACATTGATTCACCTGAAGCTCATTTAAACCAATTGTTTCCCCTAGAATCAGACCGTTGGTAGCCCCAACAAAATCATCCCCTTGTTGCCATGCCAACACCAGTGGGTTCACCTTTTGCAGGTCTGGCGTTTGCGCATGGCGTAAGACGTGTGCGGGTGTCATCATGTAGGAAAGTGGACGAGTTAAAGCTGTAGTTTCTGCCCAGTTCTCACCTGTCTAAGGATTCCATGGAGCTGGGAACAACGTCATGTCTGGAACCTGACCTGTAATGGGGAAAAACAGGTGTAAGACTTCTTCACATAGTTAAACTGTACAGATTCTTAACTATACCGATGTCAGATATTTGATTTCTCAACAGCAGTTCAGACGAACGAGATTCCAAATTATCTCATCATTTTCAGCGGATTCAATAGTTCAACAGCTCAGAGGAACATTTACCTTCAAAGAGGAAGCCTCAGAGGAGTCATTCAAGTAGGATAGCCATCTGTTGGCAAAAATAAAAAATAAAATCACATTGAGATATAGTTGGCCGATGCATGAGATCAGAAACTTATGAGGCCATGAAAAGATCAGTAAATGCAGTTTCTCAGGAATTCGTATAATTTTCACATTGGTTCAAAGTGAGCTGAGTAGTTCTCATCATAGAAACTGCATTTAAGAGATTTTTGCCAATCATAAAAATAGCACCCTCTACTGGTCATAATTAGTTCTGCATTTTGATTTTTCTAAAATTTGTATTCACAACTTAAGCCATTCTAAAACAGTGTAAACAAAGTCCTTACCAAGAGGTCCAGAAACTGGTCTCTGAAAAAGCACTGCAAGAGAAAAGGGGAAAAAAAATTGCATACCACAGCAAAAAACCATCAGCAGATCATTTTATTCTTTGGGATGTTCGATCAGGGCTTTGGTGACAAGCTGCCATACGACATTAGTCGTCCAGGAATTTGATGGGTGCTAACCCATGTCATCCTTTCAAACACCAACTTGCAATTTGCATGAAAACCTAATTATGAGCCAACAGGTAAGGGGGGGGTTAATGACAAAACAGACACTTACCCAACTGCACTTTCTAAAAGCTGGTTTTCATCTGCAAAGAAACCCTGAAGGTTAGAGTAGCTGAGAGACCTTTTTCCACAGAAAACTAATGAGGGTAATCAGATGTAGGTGTGACATCACTATGTTTCAGGCATATGCTTGTCATTAAAAGATAATCATCATATTTACACCAAAAAGCAAACAGCCTTTAAGGCAAACAATTACTCACCTGCAAATGTATCCGTTTCCATCCTTGATTGTCTCATTTGGGGTGGGAGGGCTGCAAGAAAACAACCTGGTTAAATTGTGCATTCAAAAACTAAAACATGCACGGTCTTTCAAAGGCTAGTCAGATAAATCATGGATCATCACAAGGATCAGGCATATGCTTGTCTGTTAGAAAACTCATCAGATTAGGCCTTCAGAGCAATTCACATTTAATCTTAAGAGCTGATTTACCTGCAGGGATTAAGGCTTTTATCCTCACAAGAAGCCTGGATCACATCTGTTGGACAGAGCCAAATGTTAATATTCAAACCTTAAATGACGATTACAAATAAATAAACCTATGACGCTGCTCAGAATCTGGTAAAGGGGTTTCTTCAAAGGCTGATTCAGCAAGAGAGAGTTCATGGACTCATCACTGCAGCGCAAACGCTCCATTCACAGATCAATACAAGTATATAAAGGTAGTGTAATCCTACTCAGCATTACAGGGTGTGAACAGGCAATTTGGCAGAACTTTCAGGATTAATCAGAATCTGGTATTGCTTACTAAGTGCATTAATAAATTGATATTCATTGCAAATCCATTTCTGCAGAAACAAAGCAGAGAATTCAGGATCAATTTACCTTCTGCAAGATCCCAGACACTCCACACCTAAAAACAGTAGGAAAATCATTAGTATTAAAGAGGCTTTAATTAGCCAGCATCTTAAGACTGAATGCCACTCAGAAAAATGAGTGAAATCTCTTCATTGGATTATTCAGTGAGAGAGTTCAATTATTACATCATTGCAGCAATGAGTAAAATATATTAAAAACAGGCTGCATTAGCAATATGCAACAGTTATAAGATGTGGAACTTACATTTATCTGCAAAAGGTGCCTCATTTCTTCTTTGCTGAAGGACAAGAAGACACATGTTAGCTTAGAGGCTAACCTAGCAGGCGACACGTGACTAACCCATATGAACCATGCAGGGCTATATGGTTCAATAAATGGGAACTAATTTAATTAAAATAACGTCTCACATCAGAATAATAAAGTGCAATCACAGTCATTCAGGACAGGTCTGTGAAAGTTTTCATCACTGAGAGACGATGCTAAGATTAGGAGCCGGGCCGAGCAAGCAGCGACTACATGGTCATCAGGGGCAAATTTTATTTTTGAGATACAATTTAACACAAATAATTGGGTAAATAGTTTAACTATATGTTATTGGCCTTGTTAAGGTCAATTTGTAAGTTATATTTAAATGTTTTAAAGGTGGATGGTCGAAGATTACAATCGGGTCCTTGCTGCTGCTTGTTGCTAAAGGAAAAGGTTCTGTATTAAATTTACAATGAACCAATCAATCAGCTGCAAATTGCAGACTAATTTTGAAAACGTGTGCATGATAGGAATTAAAAGAAATATATTTTAGCAGAGATGTTATCCAGGAGGAGAAACGAACTTACCTCGGGTGGAGATCTGAAGGAAGTGGAAGAAGAAACCGGTGCGTCTGCTATTTATTTCCCGCTATTTGGCTCCTCCTACCGCTGAACTTTTACCGGGAAATCGACTGTACGACTATGATTGTGCAGTTTTTATATTAAAGTGTAAAATAACGTAGGCCAGAAACTGTAATCTATATTTAAAAAAAACAAACAATCATTTAAATAAATAACATAAAACACTTCTAAATGAGCGGGAGAACGCTTGCTGAAAACGTCACTTCCGTTAGACGCATGTCTCTGTTGGCACCACTAGGTGGCAGCAGAGACATGTAAAAACTTCCACACTTCCACACTAAAAAGCTATACTTACAAAGAATTGTGAACTGATTGTTATCATTGCTACTATTCTACGGAATATTTATGACTATATATCACTTTGAAAAATACAAACACTTCCATACGATAAAAAAATAAACATAATCTCTCAATTTCTCAAAAAATAAGCGTGCAAGATAATTTTACCTATTCTACATACAGTCCAGCGAATTAAAACCAAGACTCACACATGTCAATGGGTAATTGGGATAGCTAAACATGCACATACAAAACAAAAAACAGAGCTATTGACAGTTTTTCTTTGTTTGTTTTTTGCATTTACATGGTTTTGCATGTTCTACATCTATGTTTGTTTTTGGTTATTCCAGATTTGTTTCCTCCATTCTGATAATCTAGTTAGATACTCTGATTACCATTACTTCTTGATTGGCATAGACTTGCATTAGCCCATCCTTGCAGCTCTGCATGAATCAGGTATGCATAGAACAATTTATGTCAAATTAACGAGCAAATCAACGGGCAAAACATCCAGATTTTCCAAATAAAGACAAACTATACTCTCCTGCAGCCTATACTACTACTATACTTTCCTATAGACGCATATATTTAAACATCCGTTCTTCCTTGATAAAAGGAATAGTGGATACAACTCTTTCAGGTTTGATTTGTGGGGCGAAATTTTTTTTCTATTGTCATTACTACTACCTACTTTTATCAATAATCATTCTGCATAAAATTGATATTTACAAGTACTTATACATACATAAATTGATTATTTAATAAGCTTTTATTAAAATAGTTAATAAACACAAAATGTAGTTCTGAAAAGAGCATGAATTCTGTACTTATCCTTAATGTTAGTATATTGATCTGCATAATTAACCACAAAAACATTCAAATGTTTTGAATATTCCACTTGAGAGTATTACTGCTGCCACCGTTTGTATTAGAGGTAATAAAATGGTAGGGGTGGAAATGGCCCCCATCTAGCTCAGCTCCTGCTGCTCCACAAGGGGACGGGTTAAATACATAGGTGAACTTCTCCAGTGTGAGATCAATAGAGTTCAATTATTATTATTATTGTTATCATTATTATGAGCTATACTTTCCAAGACGCTATTTAAATGCATAAAAATAAGCGATTACCGTCGTCAGCTTAATCCATTTTTTAAGTGACAAGTCTGTATTCGGCACAGTAAAGGGTTAGGACAATGAGCTAAACAGGGTAACCTCTCAGTTTTTAAAATGTATTAAAGCCACAGGTTGTACTTTTTACTTAGTTATAGACTACAAACATAGCATTAAACTGTTGTTATATAGCATACACAGTGTTTTTATTTTCATAAGACCGCTGCAAAGCACTGCTAATCACCTTTCCAAAACAAAATCAGTGGATTTTGTGATAAAATATTTCCTGCTTAGTCTGAAGAGATTAAACCAAAGCTGCAGGATACCTTTTACTGGTTTGGTCATGTTTGCATGGCATTGTTGCTGTAGGCAGATTAATATCAAAATCAGAATATAATATGATGTTCTGGATTTATTCAATTTTATGTCACAATTTTTAGACAACTGCAAGAAGTTCTTCTGAAAAAATATAAATAATAATTATTTTTTTCTGCATTTATCCTAAACTAGAATATTTAGAAATACCACACTTTAAGTTT
>NW_015151220.1:59587-90611 GCF_000732505.1 Cyprinodon variegatus
CATGAAAGATAAGCAGAGTCGTTCAAATTGTTGTGTTACACTAATTTATAGCCTATTCCTTCAGGTTTCTTTAACCGTCATCAGAAAAAAATAAAAAAAAATGGTACCTGGAGTATTTATATATATATATATATATATATATATATATATATATATATATATATATATATATATATATATATATATAAATACACACATATAAATACTGTTATCCAAATGTATGTAGTTTAATGTGAGAATTTGACCAGCTATAAATAGATTTCCAAATCAAAACTCCACTGATCAGTCATAGCCACTATGAAATCTTTGGTTCCTTTTAAAGTTACACATCAACACATGAGTTGTTTCATCATGCTAACCCAAGGGAAAATATCTGCAATGCATGCTCCTGACACCGGATTAGGCATATGACTAAAAAAAAAAAAATTTTTTTCCTCTTTGGAATAAACTAAAAACAAAAAGGAGCAGCTGAACTCAGTCATGAATATTAGACTTCAATGTAAAACCAGCTGCTTGTCTCCTCTAGTTTGTAAAATAAATAGCCCCATTCACACAAAGGGATAAGGCTCCTCTGAGTAAAGTAGGCTCAGTAACAAACATAAATACATGTTAATCAAAGACTCTGTGACTGTCAGGATAAAATCACACATCATCAGATTAGATTGTATAAAAAACAGTCTGTGTTTATTTTTTGCAGCTCTACTGAAACTCAGCCAACACAGAGTTATGCAGGTTCTTCTTCAGCGAAAGCGGTGGCTCAGATGACTTCACAGGTGTGAGCGTGACGCTGTAGAGGTTGGTGATGAAGGCCTCCCAGCCGCGGCGAAGCGCT
Organism: Cyprinodon variegatus; assembly: GCF_000732505.1. NCBI lineage: Eukaryota > Metazoa > Chordata > Actinopteri > Cyprinodontiformes > Cyprinodontidae > Cyprinodon > Cyprinodon variegatus. Next base: position 60,420 of record NW_015151220.1, read on the forward strand.
CGGTCAAAGGCCTGAGGAGAAAGAAGTAGAGGATGACATCCAGGAATTCAACCAAACATGGAAATTATAAAGCCCCAACCTATTTTAATAACAGGGTAATGTTTTCTTTTATTACTTTTTTTTATATATATATATATCTTGTGGCTTTTTCTTGTAAACCCTTTGGAGTTCGCTGGAAAACAACATTTCCCTGTTTGGAGAACAAGCTTCCTATTGTTTCTCAAAAGTGGTGCAGAGACACGTTGTTTTATCCTGAGAGCAGGGGGAAAAAATAAAGTCTGCATTAAGCCTGATACGAGTGGGAATATTTACATCTCGGAGTAGAACAAACATTAAATTCAGTAGCACCAACAATGTTGAATAGTTCTATTGGTAGCCTCAAACATCTGAATGAAATTAGTTTGAAACAGATGGCCAGGTGTTACAGGTACGGCTGCAGTTCAGATGTAAGTTTCTCATTTATTGCCAAGGAGCGCCTGATATAAATCATTGTTTTTGGTAAAGTGACCCAGTTCACTTTGACCTAGAGATAGCCAAATACAATCGTGATAATTTGCAATAAACAAAAAGCTTTTCCCTGAAGAGCTGAAAAAAATATTAGCATAGCCATGGGCTGTTATTTCCTGTTTTGTGGACATGCAAGTTAATAAAGAAAAACCTGTTTAGAGTTTCTAATGAAAAACTAAAAGGAAAAAACTCTGGGCAATCATTCTAGGGGGAGTGGCGGCCTAGTGGTTAGGGCATAGAGCTTGGTCACTGCTCTGCACAATGGCAGCCCACTGCTCACCACTGTTAAATGCAGAGAGTTATTTTCGTTGCTCTGTACTTTGGACGGTGCAATGACAATAAAACATGGGGGAAAAAAGTTTTAAATAAACTCACTGATATAGATGCTATCGAAGAACACTAAGGTTGAAGAGAATGTGGAACTGGTGGTTCTTGGAGAAATCATGCAAAAAAAAAGTATGTTCAAGAATATGTTAGACTTTTTACTTTGAAGATTGCTGTGTAAAGAATAAAGTGGGCAACAGAAAATCAAGAGTCAGAGATTGTGGCCACCTCCACGCCCACTCAGGTACAAGCTTAGATCTGGGGAGGAGAGTAACCCCAATCTTTAAATTGCAAGGTTAAGAAAAAATATTAATAGTGATAAATATTTTTACTTTAAAAAATCTAGTCTTTTTGTTAACAGTGTATTCTTCCTTGTGGGGCAGCCAGATTTAATTCTGACTTAGGGTCCAGTGAAAAACATATTTGGCCATTTTGAAACCATTACACAACAGGCTGAGAAGGTCCTAATCCGATGGTGCAGTGGGTCCGACTGCGAGGCTTAGACTGCTAGATTAACATCAGAGGAATGTTTTCACTCTGTTGGTTTGGTAGGAAGGCTCCCGTTTCAGTCTGCTGATCAAAGAACCGGACATCGGAGCCTCAGGAATGCCACCTCAGAGTGAGCGTGTCTCATTCGGAGCAGAAAATCTCTACGACATGAGGCTGGTGAAAGTACACATGTTCCGCTGGCCGCTGACCTCTGTCCCCTGGTGTAATTTTATGACCAACTGAAGTTGAGGTAAAGGAAAAATCCTAATTATCGTGTTAGTGATATGCACCACTGGCTGCTGTACTTTGTCCCATGTGGTGATGTATTAAGGTGATATGAACGGTTTCCTTGGTGATTAATAACCAGTGACGAGGCAGAACTTTGCCCTCTTGTTCCACAGACTCCGACTGCTCGTTATGTAACCATTAAAGGGATTAAAGTTTAACCAAGCGAATGGGATGTGGAATTTGTGCAAATGTGACATCTTTAAGTGACATAAACAATGTCTAACCTTCCGATAATTCTTCACTGCAGTCTTCTTCACCATCTTTATCCCTTCCTCTTGTTCCTTCTTTATTTTCCTTTCCTCCTCTGTCTCCTCTTCGTTCTCCTCTCTCCCCCTCTTGTCTCGGATCAGAACCCTGTCATCTGCAAACTCCCTGACTTTGAAGTGTGCCAGGTCAGGCTCCTTCACCGTTTCTTCCTCTCTCTCCACCTTCATCTTGTCTTCATCTTGGCTGGCCTTCTCGTCTTTGGCTTCCCCCTCCTCAACCTTCTCTCCCTTCTGCTTCCTCCTGGAGCTTCGTCTCCACCGGCTACTGAGGCGGTTGGGTTTCCTTCGCAGAAGAGTCTCTCCGTCGTCCTCAATCATGGCAAACACCTCCACATCTTCTTCTGTCAATGTGTTGCGTACCTCGTCAGAGGTTGAGCAGCCTTCCTTTATTTCAATCTCTACTTTTTCCACTATTGAGCAACCCCCGTCTGTGGAGGTCTCAGGCTCATCAAGCCGACCGTAGAAGCCGCTGGATTTATCCAGAAATTTCGGGGCCCGGACAGAGCTTCGGGTTGAGTTCTTCCTTGAGTTTTTACCAATTGTCATCTTCTGTTTGCTCTCTACTTTAATTTTCCTAAAAAAGAAAAGAGTTATCATTATTACACCATCCTAATTATCATTCCTTAAATTTCCTTGTTTTTTTTATCAGCTTATTTCACTCTCAAAGGCTCTGATACTAAAAAGAAATAAAACTAATAATCAGCAACATAAATGGGTTTTGATGAATAATCATGGTGCAAATTCCAGCATTATTGGTACAGGTTGTGCAGGCTTATCAGTGTAGATCAGCTGCTGTGGATAGTATGTACTGTGGGAGGTCACTGTCACTGTTATCAGCTTTGTGACTCCGGATGTCAAAACCAAAGGCGCAGTGTTCTTACAACGAAATACAAACACAGAGTCAGACTTTGATAACAAGCTTTCCTGGTGCAGGACAAACAGAAGCTAAAATCAATACCTTTAGGCTGATAGACAAGGTTAAAGACACGGTGGGCACCAACACTGTATAAAGAATTTGACACCGTTCGCAAGTTGTTATGAATATGATATAATTTAGACTCACATGCATCATGTAATGTCATAGCAGCGTCAGTGTTGTGTCATTGTAATATTATTCTATAGAAAATATGGCTTAAGTTGTTGGAGAGTCAAATAGATGCAAACATTTATGAATAGATGTTCATAACTATGCATTAGGTTTTTGATTGTCAGTTCTTTTTGCCTAAAATTTCCAGCCCTTCCTCTTTACCTAGCCTTGAGACAGGAAAGAATAGAGATGTTAGCTAAGACATTTAAAGGTATAGTGGAGGATGCTCTTTTTCTGGGTGGATCATCAAAATAAGTGGTCCTCCTAACTGTCAATCATTCTGGTGATATGTTTACAGAAGGCCGTCCTACGTGCTCGTCTTCATTTTCACTTACCGGCGGTGAGTCTGACATAGTGGAAAAATTGCAAATCTACTTTTGGAAAGTAAGCTTGCATGAGTGATGCAAACAGTAAATTTTAAACAGAGCGTGCACGAGGAGAAATTGACTCGTGCATGCCCTCGCACACATTTAATAAGTGTTCCCTCTAAAGAGCGGGAACATGTTGTGGATGTGCATTGTTTTTTTTTAAGTGGAGAGGGCGGGTCTTTTCAAAAATGTGTGAAAATCCTCCACTATACCTTTAATTGATTAATACATTTATTCATCAATTAACTTTAGATTGCTTTCATTTTTTCCTGTTTTATTATATTAACTTATTATTCTCCAGTAAGAAGCATGCAACAGGGACAACATTCCTGTGAATCGGGTAAAGTCTGCAATGGGAGGACATTTCTCTCTCTGCTCTGTCTGCAGCTGGGAAGGACTGTTATGAAATGACTGGGGTGCAAAAACAACTAGGATTTGTTCATAGTTGTTGAAACAGAGTCAATATGAAATATCTAAAGATATCAACAAAGTTATGAATGTGATGACAGAGAGTAAGCCAATTACGAGTACCAAAGGTTACATATGCATTGTTTAATTTATCTATGAAGCTTGAATCTAGGGATAGCGTTAAACCCAGTTTAGCTATGTTCCCCTTCCAAGTCAAAAACCCAGGGGATTTGCTAATCAAGCTAAAAAGTCATCTGATTAACTATTCATTAGATTTACAAGCTAATTGTTATTTTATTTTTTTTTTATTTAGATATAACATAACCACTAAAGCAGGGTGTTTAATATATTTATTGAGCAACAAATGATCAGGACTGCAGAGATTTTTTCCTGTTTTACATGCAAGACACTCATCCTGGCTTCTAAGTTCAGAGGCAGAGAGAAACCTGAGATTCTCATATTAAAATCAGACTCTGTTTAAGTTAAGCATTGGGAATCAGTGGCACAGAAAGTGTGTTACAATCTGTTAACATGTAATTTGTAAAAATGTAGGCATGCACATTTAAGTTTAGTCGTGTGTATTGCCCAGAGATTTTAGCATGTTCTGTAACCACAAAATTGTCATCATTTTAATTATTTGTTCAATATATTTCTTTTTTTTTCACTTTCAATAAGAGCACTATATCAGCTCACACATAATGTTATCTTAAGACAAATTAAACCCAGTAAAACCACAATGAATGCCAACTACTTCTCTATTTCTAAGGTATCCTTTAGATATGCTTCAGTGCCTAATGTTGGTTTGGTGTAGAATTGTACTTTTGTTTGTCTCTTTAATGGAAAGATTGTTTTATACGTGTTTATGACATGTGGCATGACATGTTTTGAGAGGCTTTCTGTTTGGAAAAGATCAGCCTCTGGCTCCACAGATTGGGGTCAATAAAAGTAATAGTTTTTCATCTGAAAAACACTGAAATTCTCTTTAATGTGTCAGAAGATGGAAAGAAGGACTCAAGATGATTTATTTTACTGCAGATCAGCTTAATCTGGGGTTTAGTTTTATTTGAGAAGATATAGATGATGGTATGTTCCTGTTTTTCTGTGTTGCTTCTTGTTATTTATGTCTCAAGATGAAGCGTCTACCACAGCTGATCAGGTGCAGAACCACATTGCATGCAACAACACCCAACAAAACTAATGGTCATGCAGTAAACACAGAGCAAATAATGATGTAATGAAAAAAGTTTGTTATAAAAATGTTATCTAATTTTCTTCTTTTCAGATGCCCATTTTAAGAATCATTCGTTAACATATAAAACATTATTACATTTATTTCTGATTTCAATCAACTTTATTTTCATTTGGCTTGGCTCATTCAGCAAATGTTAACTTTTTAATTGCTTAGCCATAAATTCTTGATTAAAACATAATATCCTAGTCGGATTAGAAATCATTAAATGTTTTGAATAACCCTGTTTTTCACCTTGAAACAAAGGCAGCAAATTATTGTAAAATAACTTTATATATTTTTCATTTAAACATCCTCCAAAAGTACTCCTTTCATATAATTCCTTATTGTAATAATTAGAATTGAGAGAAAGCCGGAGAGAAAGACATTTCTCTTACTCTGCAATAATAGGTATTCCTTTAAGTTCATGTATCAGTTTTAAATCTTACCTGATGTCCAGCTGGTGTCTCCTGGTTTCCAGCAAGCCTTTCACCTTCTCTATTTGTGTGTGTTAGTAACCAGGAACAGCTCAGTTGACTCCCTTTAACACAGCACGTCGCTCATAAGCCCCGCCCAAATATAAACGCCTGTCGTCATCATCTGAGCAGCTCCAGGAGCTATCAGGGACTCCTTGTGTGCTTCTACTTAAAGGAACATGCCTTGTCTTTTCAATCTTGGAGGTAAAATGATCTGCTCTGAACCCAAACTCAACTTTCCTCCAGAGAGATGTACATTCAGACTCGCTTCAGAAGATATAAGACATGCAGTCAGCGATTCATCTCTGAACCTGCTGTTATCAGCCACTTCCACTGAATGTTGAACCTGAACAGCTGTCAGAGTGATGATTTAGAGTTAGTCTCAAAGGTCGATCATCCGGTTGGCTTATAGATGACGTTATGGTACAACTGATAATTAAAAGGTAATTAAAACTGTCATGTGATCTTTAAAGCCTAATAAAATTAAGATATTATCAAAAATAAAACTGGAATGTTTATTTATGTGACTCTGAAGTTAAAGTGAATAATGTCAATAGATAATTGATCTGTAATGCAACCACCATGAGCTGCTACCTTCACCTGGTGGGGTTGTGCCCAAATGATCTTGGGATTTATTTTGTCCGAGGCATTACGCTCTTGGTAGGGTCTCCCATGGCAAAAGGTCCTAGGTGAAGGGTCAGACCAAGAGCAGCTCAGAAGACCCTTATGGAAAGAACAAAATCAAGGACAGTGACGTTGCCCGGGATGGTGCAGCCGGGGGCCCAACCCTGGAGCCAGGCCTGGGGTTGGGGCTTGTATGCCAGTGCCTGGTGGGCCGGGCCTTTGCTCATGGGGTCCAGCCTGGGCCCGGCTGGACCCCTGTGGACCCACCACCCACAGAGGGATCTGTAGGGTTCGGGGGCAGAGAGGACTGAATGGCGGTCGAGGTGGGGTGCTTCAACGGCCTGGTCCGACACGCAGCTTCTGGCTGTAGGGACGTGGAATGTCACCTCGCCGGATATAGGCTCACCTCTACGCAAAGCTAGGGTTCTGGATCCCATCTCCTAGAGAGGGGCTGGACTCCCCACTTCTCTGGCCTTGCCTGCGGGGAGAGGCAGCAGGCTGGGGGGGCCGTGGCTCATTGCCGCCCAACGTCACGTGTTAGAGTTCACCCCGGTGAACGAGAGGGTCGAAACCCTACGCCTTTGGGATGGGGACAGGTCCCTCACCATTGTAATATCAAATCTTCAAGACTTCTGCAACTGCACACATCAAATGTCCCTTGGGTCTGGTTGCAAACCAGCTTTGCTGGTATGCTTCTGCCCCGTCGGTCTGGAATTTCTAGGGATGCACAGAAGTTTCCCACCAAAGCACAAGGGGGAACCTATTCGAGAACTTGCAAGAACTTCGAGGGATTGTACTTACCTTCTCGATTAACCTTTCATCATAGCTGTAGTATAAAAATGGCGCGCCCCAGCACTGAATCGAGAAGGACAACCACACAGACACCCGCAAAGGCACACCAAGGACCAATACGGCGGCTTTTTGTCTGCTCACTTCCACTTGAGATCTGCGCGGTCAGGATTTTTATGAGGTGCACAACAATGGTTGCAGAACCTCTGGGCGTGGGGCGTGGTTGCGCACAGAGACACATTTGATGGTTGCAGAGGCTATGCGTCAGAAGCTTAAATTGGCCTTAACTATCCACCTCACAGCCTCCCCACAGAATGATCCTACCACCACCATGTTCCATAGGATTGGTGTATTCAGATTTATGAGTATTATTAGTTTATTTTCTTTTTTGACCTGAGGTGAAACAGAGAATAAATAACTCAGTTTTGTTCTCACCTAATCAGAGGACCCTCTTCCATGTGTTTGCTGTAATGTAAATGTAAATCCTTTATTGTCCCACAATGGGGAATTTCACTCTCTGTCACGGTCTTGGTTCTGTTAAGTTTTCTTTTGATTATTCAGTTTTACTTTGCTTCATGTTTTCTAGTTTTATTGGTTTAATTCCTATTTTGTTGTGTTTTCTGGATTTATTTGAGTTCTTAGGTTTTTCTTGCTTGCCCTCTGTTGCCCTCTTGTGTTAGTCTGTTTTTCACACCTGCTCCCAATCAGCTCATTAGTCCTGTCTTTGTTCAGTCTCCCATAAATACTCTCCTTGTGCAGGTTCTCAGTGCTGGTTCCTCGGCTCCTCGTTTATGTTTTCCCTGATGTCTCAGTGGTTCTGGTTTGTTTCACATTTTTAGATTGGATTTTTGGATTCCTGCTTCTGTTGCCTGTAAGAACTCAATTTAAAACTACAATAACTCACCTCTGCTTCCTCACCTCTGCATTTTGGTCCTCAAAAACCACAACCAAACCCTGACACTCTGCATTTAACGCATTCCCTTGGGGAGCCGTAGGCTGCCTAGGGAGCAGTTTGGGGTTAAGGGTCTTGCTCAGGGACCCAGAATGGTAATCCATAGGATTGTGTGGGACTGGAACTCAGAACCTCTGGGACCCAATGCGTCTCCTGCATTGTTTCCAGCTAGCTTTAGACAGGATTTCTAAGGTGTTTTGTTCATGAAATGCCTTTGTCTTGCCACTCATCCAGGATGTTGCGTGTCTCCTGATTGCCTTTGAGCTGTAGGTCTCTGTAGCTCCTCCAGTTACCAAGAACCAACGGCTAGCTCTCAGGTTTACACTCTCCTCTTTCAGTAAGTTACCTCAAACTCAGGTTCTCGAGTGACCTGTAACGTTTACGTGTGTATCCACCTTAAACTTAATCCCATAATAAGGTAATTAGCACTAGTCTCTGGAGCGTGACTACTTGCTAAGGAGGTACTTAATTTATTCAGAAATGAATCTGGGTGTGACCAGGAACACATTAATGACACGGGTCCTTGAGAACGTGAGTTTGAGACTCCTGGTTCAGATAGACAGCCATGTGTTGGTAGATTTGTAGATATCTCCCACTCTTCTATCATAACCTAATCCTGGCTTTAACTTCTCCACAATGTTATCTCTGACTCCTCTGCTGCGTTGCCTGCTCTTTATGACCTTTACAACCCCTATGAATTATAGTGATTCAATTAAAGCTCTGGATTTTATTTTGAAATATTGGAGTGAACACAATTACAAATGATTACTTTGAAAATATTATATCTTCTTAGTAATTATATCTTCTTATATCTATACAATCATATCCTCAGTAGCTTGCACCAGTGTTGTTATAAACTGACTTGATGGCTCCTTTCAAATAGATTCCTTACAGTGAGCGGTCACTTTTAACATGCATTCCTTAGATATTATAAGAACATTTAAAGCCTTGGCTGAGCAGATGGATGTTTGTGTAAAATAAGATAAGGAAATGACCTTTTATATTTCTGTTTGGAAGGTAAATAGTGAGTTTGGGAGGGACAGGGAGTGGGGGTGATTTGCTTTGTGTGCACTAAAGTACTTATCTCAATGCCTGCTTGATTCAAGTCAGGATGTACTAACAGACATACATGTTTAAGTATGAAGGCAAAACATTAATTCAGCAAAGCTTGACATGATTTTAAAAACAGAAAGCTTCAAACTGAGGTTGTTTGTGTCTAATACAAAAAAAACACTTGAATGGGAATGAATCACCGTCGACATAACCGAGTTCTGACTTCAGCTCCTCTTACTCATGTCCTAATCCTCTTCAAATTGTGTAGTCATACAGCAGTGACTTCCCCACAGAGTGGGAGGAAACAACTGTCAGTCACTGCGATCAGTTGAAAGAAACCTCAGGTGGGTTGAGGTTAGAGGAGGGATGATGCTGTAGGCAAAGACATGTCTGGGTGATTAAATCTGCAGGTCATCAAACAGCTGAAAGGCAGGATGGGCATGCAGTCGCAGACAGGTGAGAGATGACAGGTGGGAAAGAGAAAAGTCCTCACGAATGTGATGCACACCCCTCAACAAGCTCAGACAAAACGGAGGCCTGGGTTACAGAGTTTTCAAGATATAGAGAATGACTAAATTGTTAACATTCAGAATGCCCTGTCATCCATCGGACATGAACACAAAGATTTAAGTCCATCTATGTTTTATGTTAGATGTTACTCATCCCGCACCAAGAACAAACAAAAAAAAAAATAAAAAATGGAAATAAAGAAATTTCTCCCAGGTCATGTTCTTCCATTTTAGTTTAAGTTCACTTAGACAGATAAAAAACAAAATCTCATTGTGTTTACATAGGCTGAAATGCTTAGGTCTTTTAAATGCCTGCTTTCTTACAACAAAATCAGGCTATGCTTCATTTAAAATCAATTTACTAGTAACAGAGTTTACCGTATATAGACGATATACTTCACTTACAATGATCAAATACTAGGTTGTGCACAAGCTTTTTGAAACACAGAAAGGAAGCTTAAATGAGGGGGGTCTGTATTCTAGGTCGGTAATCCTCACATTCCATGTAGATTTGAAACTCACTGCACAGTTTATAGTTAATTAAAATCCATTGCTGCTTCCTGTCCTTTTCTGAACATCCTTTACATAGGCTGAAATGGTTAGGTCTTTTAAATGCCTGCTTTTTTACAACAAAATCAGGCTACGCTTCATTTAAAATCAATTTAATAGTAACAGAATATATATAGACGATATACTTCACTTACAATTATCATTTTCAAATACTAGGTTGTGCACAAGCTATTTGAAACACAGAAAGGAAGCTAAAATGAGGGAGGTTTGTATTCTAGGTTGGTAATCCTTGCATTCCATGTAGATTTGAAAGTCACTGCATAGTTTCTAGTTAATTAAAACCCATTGCTGCTTCCTGTCCTTTTCTGAACATCCTAATGTAAATCCTTTTATTGTCCCAATGAGCCTGCTGGTTTTAGAGGTTTCTCTGCTTTAGCAAAGCTGATTCTGATGATTGCACTTCAGCAAAAGCATGTTAATCAACTATCAATGTAAACCAGCTGTGCTAGAGCAGGGAAACATCTAAAACCTGCAGGACAGCGGCCCTCGAGGACAGACTTTGGGTATGCCTGGGTTAAGGGTTTTACTCAAGAACCCAGAGTGTAGGCTGTGAGGATCAAACACGGTTATTGCAACCTTCTCAGAGCACAAGCGCACTGTTCTACCCACTAGACCAACACTCCTCAAATAATGAATTGTCCTTCAATTAAAGGTGACTGTTCTGGTCAAATATTTGAAACTGGGCCACATAATGTGGTTGAACAGGAAAACATAAAAAAAAAAAAAACATACAGCCTGGTTCCTGAACTGATAAAAATGACAAACTTTACGCTTCTGGAATGACACAACCCCATTAAATATAATAAACTTGCTCATAAAATGTGATTTACATTAGTTGTTTCCTATTTAAATGTCAAAAATCTTAAGTTTATCCATATATTCATGTCTGTAGCTCAGTTTCTCCCCCACAGCTTAAGACCAATTGAACAAATCAGATCGAACATGTTTACATGATGTTTATTTACAATGCCTGAGTCAGACATTATCACACCGTACAGCGAGTAAAACGTATCACAATAATAAATACACAAACACCAGTACATAAACTTCCTCACAGGCACTATTTTTTTCTGTAGCAGGCACAGGCTGTTTTTACAGTGATAGTGTATCGATCTTCAACCTAACTGATGAAGATGATGGCTCTACAGCTAAAACTACTGTTTATATACAGGAACCAACAGAGTGCTGCCTGTTACAGCCAAATTCAGGTGTTTTCCAGATGGAAAAAGCAACACATTGTGCCTTTTTCATTTGCTTATTGCGGGTTGAATAAACTTGTTTATGAGCATCAGCAGTTTTCCCCTCATCAGTCAGGAGTTTCTATGGTCTAAGTGGTGCAACACGTAAGCTCTAAAGCTGCTTCACGTCAATCCGTTCGATCCTAGAGTTGAGTCACGCTACAATGTTGCATCCGATTGGAGACAAGATTGGATTTGTTTACTGTATTGCTAAAAAAAAATAGCTAGCGAGTTTGCTGTAGCTCTTATTGCTGGTAAAATGTTACAAATGCGCTACCTTGGCTCAGAAGAGTTTGAATATAACCAAAAATGTCCATCATTAGATGCTTTAGAAAGCATCTAGACTGCAGTTTCACACATTACACATGCAAAACGAAAGCCGTGCATTAATATACGTTCATGAATCTTTAAAATAAAAAAGATAGAGGGAGGAGAGGTTAATGGCAAACCACAAAGAATCTAAATATATCCATCGTGTCAGGTACAACTATGGGTTTATTCTAAACAGAGGTGACATGAAAAGGCTCTCGTTTGTATATTCAAATAGAGCATGCAAGACAGCCGGAGCAAGAATTGCCACCATCCTAAGGATAAAACCAAACAGTGTACACACCCCTGTGTTGCAGTGTATCATCAGTGTAGAATTATAATGAATTATTAATTTAGGTCTTCAAAAACACTCATTCTTGATGCATATTTGAATTGAAATTATTTTACATTTTTTTTATTTAATTTTAAAATAAAACATAGATTAGTATCTATCTGATAACTTAATTGTGTTTAAAATTGTGCCACTTTTGTTTCCTGGTGAAAATGAGGTTTTAAACTGTTTACATTAAGCGCCCTCTTCAGGCAATTGCTTAAACTGCAATGTCTAAGTCCTCAAATCAAACCTGCAGTAACGATGATTCTATAAACACTGAAACATTAAGGTGTCACACTCGTTTAGTAGCTGAACCAAAACCAGACAGTCACGGTGATGTAAACATGGGAGTTTTTTTTATAAGGGGATTCCTTTTAATGCTTCTGTTGGTGTTTAGATGCTCAGACTTCCACAGCGGGATCTGAGCCCAGTCCCTGCACCTGCAGCGCCTCCTCCCTCTTCATCTTCGGTTTCTCTGTCCGGGTGTGCCAAACCAGCACCTAAATATCAAGAGCTAAAGTTAGCAAACCCAAACTGTTCTCTATGACTAGTAAACTTTATCCATAAACTTAAAGGAATCATTTTCTTTAGTAAGTGAAAGATTTAGTTCATAATTTGTAAAAGAAAAAACAACATTATGGAAATGGGTAGCATCTCGTACTTTTGTGCAGTTGTCTGCTTTGGGCTCCAGCTCATCCATTGTGACCAGACCTTTGAGGAGGCTGCTTTCCAGGAAACCCATGGGTGCTTCTCCGTCAAAGCAAGCATCTGGATTGGCCAGGACCAGTTTAAGGGACACAGCAAAGCCAGCCATGTCCATTGGGAAGGGCCGACTGGGCCGCCAGCCGGTATGGAAGCGAACCACCTGAAAGGAAGTATGAAGGTGAAACTCAGATTAGGTTACCAATTATGAAGCTAACTGGGATTTAAAAGTGTGGGACGTATTTCTGTGACAATTAGAGTTACATTTTTTATTTATTTAGTGCAATTAGTCCGTGGAGAAAACGGCAAAACATGCATTTGTTAGTATATCTTTTGTTCCAAAAATGTACTTGCTCAACATAATTCTTAGCCAAAGTGATAAAGAGCCAGAAGCTGCAGACTCCTGATCTCTGCTTCTTTTTCGGCAGATGGCTGCTCACACCGAATCTGGTTCTTTTCTTCCTGGTTAAAATGGAGTGTTTCCAAGCATGTTTGGTATGAAGGATTGCCTTTGAATCAATGAGTCGATGCAATCAACTGGTTTTCCTTAGAAAACTTTGAATCAATTTGACTGCATGATCTGGTTGAATCGTCTCTGGAAAGTTACTTGAGATGACATGTGTTGTGAATTGGCGCTATATATATATGAACTGAATTTAATTGATCTATATGAATTATTTCCTTTAAGGAAGATCAGATGAAAGTCAGTTTCAGGTTGAAATAATTTCCAGGCATAAAGCAGTTTGAGGGGAAAACTATACCCCTCCTGGTAAAGATTTGGACTTCATTTAAAGCGTTTAACTTGCACAACAAAAGAAACGCAATTTATCAAACTGAGAAATAACAGCGTACCTTCCCTCCTTCAACCACAGGGCTCTCAAATTTCATCCCACCAACCAAACCTACTGGCCACACAGAAACGCGCTGAGTGTTCCTCATCTGTGGAAAGAGGAAAAGATTGTTAAGTATTTAGTTTGGAATGGAAATGACATCTAAACACAATAAAAATATTCACTTACCTCTTCAAACAGCTGTAGGCTATACGTGTTATCATCGTCTGCGAAGTAAACCACACCCTGCTGATCATCCGCCCCTGTCTGAGTCTTTCGGTCTTCTCTGAGCCACCGCAGCCCTTCGTTTCTTTGCTCAACGCCGCGGGGTTTCAGCCAGCTGGGATCACCCTGAAGCAAACAGCGAAAAACAGTTAGAAAGAGAGTGCTAAAGATAAGTAGCATGCTTTAGAGCCTCACCTGCACCCACCTCCTGAAGTTTGCGCTCCTTTGCAGTGGGTATGTGCAAGTGGGTGTAGGTCAGGCCGCTCTTCATCAGGAAGTTGGTAACAAGTGCCGTCTTGTGCTGCGAGTCCTCCACCACGATCCAATGCAGCCGAGGGATGTGGAGGAAAGTCTGGGACAGACGGGTCAGCTCAGCCTTCTGCACCAGCCTGCAAAGAGAAGGAGGGAAAGGTTGATGAGAACTGAAGCAGCAGCTCAGGGAGGCAGATCGGTCCGAAGGAGGGATACCTGGCATATGTGGGAGTGATGACAAAGATAGTGGGCAGGGAGGACTTGGGAGGTTGCTTCTCCGGTTGCTTCAGCTTCTCCAACTGCCTTATCTGGCCCTGGAGGCGGTAGAGCTCCTCCTGCAGCCTGGATATGGCACGATCTTTTGGCAAGTCATGCTCTGAGCAGTCGCAGTGCTGGCCTGGAGGACAGGTGACATTTCTACGCATGTAGAGCCTTGCAAAATTATTCATACCCCAGAAACGTTTTCCGACTTGCCACATTAAAAACACAATTCAAAAGACAGGCAAAAAGTAGTAAATTATTTGAAATTTAGGAAAATTAAATAGTTTTAAACATTTTTTTTAAGTAAAGATATCCCAGTTTATGCAAGAACCTTAAGAAAATGTTATTTTAATGGATACATATGCATACTATTGTATAGTAAAGAGCACTAACCGAGCTGCATCAGTGCATAGATCAGACCCATCAGGGACACCATGAAGTAGAGCACAAACACAGTCTTCAGCTTCAGCTTCATTCTCGCTGCCATGGTAACTGTGAGAGCAAAATAGATGAGGTTTTAAAAGGAAGCAGTTTCTTGCCACAGCAGGTTTGCATTTTGTCCCCCTGAAGCATCTGAGCTTTGATTAACACGATGACAAATCAACGGTTACGCTAATTAAAAGAGAGAGGAAAAAAAGCTCGGCTAACTATTAGCATCACTTACCAGCTGAGGGAACGGTGGCGATAAACCTAAAGCTTCATGTCATCTTGACCAGAGGTGAACAAATGTGGCTCACAGTGACTAAACATCCATTCATTGGGTTCTATTCAGGACATATCTGCAGTGAGCGAACTACACCAACAACGTCCGGTGCGAGCGTAACCCCATAAAGAGTCCCACTGGAAACATGGACAAAAGGTTCCGCAGAGGCAAATCAAGATAACGTAACCAAACTTTATTTAACAGTTAACTGTTGAATATCCGAGAAACTATATAAGATATTTCATAAAAATCAAAATCCTATTTTTAAAAATCCTATAAATTATACATCAGTATTGGGGTAATGATATGGAATAAAGGTTATATCAGGGGTCATCGACGTAGTGCCCGTAGGGGCCCTTTACAGTCTTCTAGTTTATTTTAATCTATAGCTCTGCTTTTTAAAATAATTTTAGAGCACTTCATTATGTCAATCATATGGTGCATTTAAGCATTTATAGGGATTTCAAAGCAGCAACATCTGAAAGAAAATTTGAAATGAAAATAAACAAAATTATGTTTATTATGTATGACATTAAGGTGAAAGCTAACCCCTCCAGTTCATAGGTCAGTATTGGTAGCCCTTCCTATGACTGTGCCTATAAAGTAGCTCCAAGCCTAAAAAAGGTTGATGACCCCTGTTATAGACTATTTTGTATTTTGATTTTTCAAAAGCAGATAGTCTAAAAAAAATGTATAAGTAAACAAAAAAGAGCTGCTTTAGAATGAAAACCTTTTTAAATGAGTTTTCTTCCAGCTTTTTTTTTTAAGTTACCACCATCAGAAACCTGCAAATGTCTTAGTAAATTAAGTAGCTAATAGGGGAGAAAATAAGACAAATTAGGCCTTAAAATATATATTCTCAACAGGAAGAGCATGTCTAATTATATATGTCAGTAAACTACTACGTTTTATAGAAGACAGCTTGGTAGACAACTTAAGGACAAACTTCTCTGGTGTCTTGATCTAATGAAATAACTGAAGAAGAGGCCTTTATTATGAAGTCAGACAACTTTCCTTTATTTGTAACATACAAATAAAACACTGACAAGGCAGAATGACTTTCCCTTTCATTGTCACGGAAACACGCAATCTCAAACATGGCGTTTGCCTTTATTCAACATCATCTTTTATAAAAAAAAAAAAAAAAAAGGCCAAGAAAAGACGAGAGGATGGATCCACAACAGCTTATATATATTTATACTTATGTACAGACAAGATACGAAAACGAAGAGAAGGATGTGACACATGGAATAGGAAACAAAAATACTCACTGGCTTCAAAATAAAACTGGTAAGGATTTTTCTTTTTTAAACAACTCCCCAGTGAGGCTTTTTATTTAAAAAATAATAAAATAAAATACAGCCTGCAGCAGATCTAAATTTACTCTCATGCAATGTCACATTTTTAAGGAACTGGAACAAACTAAAACCGAAGAAGTTACTTACAGGGATTTCAGTGTTTTCACTATTCAGGTTGTGTTTACAGTTGTATTTTTTAAATGTTCTTGTTTACATATCAAACAGACTCCACATCTGAATCAACAGGAGGCTGTAAAGATGACCGACTGACCTGAGAGAGAGAGACTACACAGAATTGTTTTAACATTATGGTGTAAAAAAGAAAATAGTACAACTAATCACATTGCCTGGTCCTTCTGTCATTTCTTTTAATCAGTAAAAGATAAAACTGTTGTTTTTGAGTCAAAAAAAAAACTGAAAGCCCCATTTTATAAATCCTCTCATAATCAGTTAGTAATACATTTATTGTAATGATGAATGACATATCTGACCTGTTATTTGCCCACATTTCAGCCTCCAGTTTCACATTTTTACAACAAACCGTACAAAAACTTGATAGAACCGCTTATAGGAATAATTTTTTAAAAAGCAAATACTTAAAACGTACCAACTCAAGGCCGTCACTGTGATGCAGGATGGTGCATGCGCACATTTTCAACCTGAACAACGCACTAGACGTAAAAACTAGAGAGCTTCTGGAGGCAAGGAAAGCAGCGTTAAATAAACGGGGTTGCTGGATTCACAGCTTGTGTTTTTCTTTCTTATAAACAGATGTGGAACTATCCTAGAACAACTTTCCAAATTGATGCACATGTGTAGAATATCTTTTCTTGCGGCTTACTGCGACTCTAAATGAATCTTAAACTTCATGCAGCTGCAGGTCTGGCAAATTTCTGCCGTTTAAAAAAAAAAATGCAAGTAATTATAAAGCTGGGATTAGACCTGTGTTGATATTTTGGCTTTTGGACAGCAGTTTTAATCATGCAAGAAAATAAATACCCTAAAAACAAGTTAATACTGAGAAACAGAAGGAGTGGTGCTTCGTTTCTATGCTCAGGACTGATTCTAACCACCTAATTCTGAGCAAATCAATATGATTTGCTCAAGACAGCATATTTAGGCGAGAAAATGTTTTGAAAGGAGCTACTGATCAGGTGATGGTTTGCATTCCTTTCACAATGAATATTTACAGAAGCATTTCTTTCCCCCCAAGGCCAATTACCAACTTCCATGAAATTGGGCCACATGTCTGCACTAACAATGAAATACAGGCTCAAATATTTACCTACATTATCATTATTATTTATGGTTCTCCTTTAGCAAAAAACACCTCAACATGTCATCTGATATGGAGTCGTTTCTATAACTACTTGGTTTTCTGGAAGCATAATCAACATAAAAGCCAAACCTGTTTAGGGTGAAGTTTATTAATAAACGCCTTTTATACATTAATTCATATTTCCTATTAAGGAATGGCCAACTCCAGAATGGACTTATCACATCGCTAAAATTTGCCCACATCAGCAAACCAAATTCATGTAGTTAAAAGGTTATTATTGTCACAATAACTGGGGGCTTTATCTTGATGACAAAGGGGAGTCTGTCATGTACGGTGGTGGCAGCATCATGCTGTGGGATACAATGCACAGCATTGAATAGATGGAATAAGGAAGTAAAAGGAAAAAAAATGTATTTTTAATTAGTTCTATAGTTAGAGGAAAATACAAACCTACAGAAAAGGATGTGTTAGAAGAGGGTGGGGGGAAAAAATGTATACACGCATCCAAGCTTGGTCTGGAAGGTTAAAGCAAAGCAGGGTCGAGCTTTTGGAGCTTGAGCCGCCCCCGTTCCAATCCTGTGGAATATTTGTGAATCAAAAACAGAAAAAAAAACAACCAATTTAAACAAACTCATCCATTTCTCATTCAGCCCGTTTATGCATTTAGTTTCCGCTGTGTGAAACAGAATTTAAACTTTGCACTGTTTTTTTTGTTTGTTTGTTTTTTTTAATCATTGCAGTTTGATAATTATTTAAACCTGCAAAAAAAAAAAAAAGTCCAAACTATTGATTAGAAGGCCAAAATGAATGCCTTTAATGGCCAACTGTATGTAAAGTTGTGACCTGAGCTCTGAATGCAGCATTAACTCTGATACCCAGAGCTCTTTTAAGTGAAGCTTGTTCTCTGATGACTAAAAATAAGAGCAGGTCTGCTAGGATCATCCAGAACTTTGAGACTAAGAGGAGAGGGAAAAGTAGAGATGGCAACTGAAGTGTGGGTTTCAGTAAATAAGCTTTGTTTTCAACATAAAGTATTAGAGAGGAAAGGAAGGAGTGGTCTACTTTTCAGAGGTTAAAAATTGCATTAAAAGCGAAAAATTTGGATTCAAGCAGCTTCCATGTAAATAAAAAAGGGGAATGATGAGGGGGCAAAGTTTACGAGAAACTGAAAAATTCTAAACTTATTTGAATGTTAGGTCTGAACTCAGCACCCGATATAAAGCTTTCCAACAGACTAGAGGAGACAAACTCTTCAGAGGTGGAACGAGCACCAGAATTTGTTCAGTTTAGGAATCAAAAAGATTCATTGCCATGTGGTACCAAAGGAGTTGGAGCAACACTGGTTTTACTTAATGTCTGAGAATAACTGACAAGTATGAGTGGATGGAGGAGGAATGGGGGGCAGGTCGATAAGTAGAAGAGAAAAAGCTTGAAATAAACAGAAACAAAAAGACACACAAACAGAATCCTGAAAAACAGTTTTCTGCACCTCTAGCCAGGAGTTCCCCCTACGGCTTATTTAAAATAAAAAAAGAAAACGCTCCGTCATCCACATACAGCTTTCGAAAGTTGTCGGATTGCAGCCGTTAGCGAGTGCTTCCTGATAGCAGCGACCTTTTAGTGGCAGCAGCCGCCGCAGTGCCCACCGCCGTGGGTGTGGCCCGCTGAGGCCTCGCCGTGTTTGGTCCGCCTGCTGAGGATCTCATAGGAGCAGTCGTCGCCGCAACAGCCCGACATGCTCGGCGAGGTCTCGTCAATCTCGAACCTGGAGGCAGAGGAGTTTGTTACAGGAGCAGGACACGCACATCGGTAGAGCCGGGGCAGAAACTAGTTAAAGCGCTGGAGCACATCTGGTTTCAAGATAGATGATGACCCTTAGTGCTCTACCACATTTACCAAGCGCAGCATGAAAAAATAAAATGTGTAGGGAGATCTGGAGGTGTGTTCAATTGTGGCAACCAACAAACTAGACCAGCTCAGTCAGAAGGAGCGACAAAATACCAGCAAAACATTAGGATATTTGTGGAGACAGAGAAACTGAAACAAATCAAAGTTACCGTATTTTCCGGACTATAAGTAGCTACTTTTTTTCCAACGCTTTGAACCATGAAACTTTTAAGAAGGTGTGGCTTTTCTGTTGATTTTTCTCTGACTGCCAGACTGAGAAATCAAAGTTGGAAATAAAGGAATAAGGGGCTAAGTTTCATTTAGCACAAGATGCTAGCAGCAGGCATGACAGAGAACAAATGTCCCAAATTCACATATTTTGACATTTATTTGCCGCATTAAAGCTGCTGAACCAATGAAGAGACTGGGCTCAACTCCTGCTGAGCTCAAATAAAGAGCAGATGAAGCTCCATCTTTCATTAGAGGCGCTTACTGCAGTGAGCCAACAAGCTAACGGTAGCTAGCATTCTTCTTCGTCCCCACTCCAGTAGATATCAGCAGCTTACAGCCTGGTGCAGCTTATAGATGTGCGTTTCCAGGTTTGTTTGTTTTTTTATAGTGACGGGCGCTCTATAGTCCAGAAAATATGGTACATAAAATACAAGAATTCGTAGCATTTTAGTGCTTATAATCCTGGGCTTTTAATTGAGGGACCAAAAGATTAGGCTTTTTTAATAACTTATACATGTTTGTAGCTTGATTCCCTAATTAAACCCTACTTCCATACCACTTTTATAAAAAAAAAAATCTAATATTAACAGCTAAAACCACTATTTTAAGCTAAGTAGTTAATCTTTTGGCTTTTTAAAAACCGCAAATTTTACTTTGATATTATGCAGTTATGAAATGCTCAAAACATTAAATTTTTTTTATAGATAATAAAGCATCTTTACTCTAAAGTCAGTTCTTTTCTTAAACATGTTAGTCATCCTCTAAATATTTTGACTACGGAAGTAAAATATTTTCAATTTGATTTGAAAGGAACAGCAGCTGATGACACTCAGTCAGATGTAAAACCAATCTTATCATCCATTGTCTGAGAGAAATACCTCATGGGCAGTTTAAACATTTATGGTATTCAAAACTAGTGTTCAGAGTGACTAATGAATTGAAATATAGGTGTTTAAAGACAAAAAGATGGTATCAGTCAAAATTAAAATCAGCATGTGAGGCTCTAAAAAAGAAAGAATATCATAGGGATCTCTAGAAAACAACAACAACAAAAATGACAACTCTGGTTTACACCAAAATTAAAGTCAGTGATTAACAAACTCTAGAGCAGAGGCAGACAGTTCCAGTCCTTTGCAGACTTTGGCCCTGGATGATTTATATGCTCTAATCAAAAATAACTAAAGGAAATAGTTGGTAAGAAGCCATTCATTTGAAACAGGTTCACATAGAAAATGCAAAAAAAAAATAAAAAAAAAGATACAAATGAGGACATTAATTAGAGAAGCATTGGGGGAACGGACTTGCTTTAAGGCCTGAACACACAGGTTATGAATGACTTTTTTCCATGTCACACTGACTGCATATAGAGAGGCTACATCTTGGCAGGGTGAATAGATCTGTACTGATTTTTTTCCACTTCTATACAAAAAAAAATAAAATAAAATCTTCAACCACTTTTGACTTGGACAGATTATGAAAGGTTGTTAAAAAAAATAAATAAAAAAGATTAAAAAGTGCTGGTGCATTCTAACGCCAGCGTTAGAATGCCACCTAACAAGTCTGTGCAGCTTCTCAAACTGGAACACACAGAGCATGTTCTTTAGCCTATATTAAGACATAATGAGATCTACATCTAAACAAAAGATAAACACAGCAATAAACGCTGTGGGGCAGTTTATATGCTGAATGTGGCAGAGAGGCGATTCTTACAGAGAGATCTGGCTGTAAAGTTTATTCTTTCTTTTGTTCATAAAGAGGGAAGAGAGAGGCCACGCTTACCTGCTCTATCTGCCCCCCCCCCTATTTTGTTTTGTGAGGCTCAAAAAAAGGGACACTATTTTACTATATCCATTTTTCTCCTCCT
The DNA here is from genome assembly GCF_000732505.1 of Cyprinodon variegatus. NCBI lineage: Eukaryota > Metazoa > Chordata > Actinopteri > Cyprinodontiformes > Cyprinodontidae > Cyprinodon > Cyprinodon variegatus. The sequence goes on from NW_015151220.1 coordinate 81,771, forward strand.
GAAGTAATTTTTTCTTCCAAGGAGATTGATAAACTTTCTGTCCCTCGTTTATGCGAGGCTCACTACTTTATTCATTTTCTGTCCCCCTGAACTCCTATCATGGGTAAAGTATTCTTGTTTTAATGTTTCATTGATTGTTTTTGCACGAGTCTGTCTCTTTTGCTATATATGCTCTGTGGGACTCTCCGTCAAAACGGACTCTTTCCTCTTGCGATTAACAGATTTTATTTTGTATTTTCCACAAAAGCGGATGTGTGAACTGGTGTGTAGTCCAATTTACAGTGAACTAGGGTCTATCTAAGTCAGACCTCAGCAGCCCCCTTGCATAAAAGCCCCCTTCCATTTACTTTCAATATGAGCTAAACTTCACAACCTCGTCCGACACGATTTTCTGTCGATTCGTAATCGTGTGTTCAGGGCTTTAGTATAGCCCATTTGTTTTGAACAAGTGGGATGAGAGTGTGTGTTAAAGGTAATGATGCTCTGCAAATAAAATAAATGGACAAAAAGTTTTCATCATTTCAACAGCTCCTGTACTCACTGTAGAGCTTCTCTGAAGAACTGGTAAGCCCCGTGGTTGTGTTTGAAGACTGTCAACATCACTTTCTTCATCTGTGTACTGGGAGGAAACCAAAGCAAAAGCAATGAGAGATCATTTACAATTAAGGTTTGTTTTGACTTTATCAAAAAGTCAAATGGTTACTGGTAATGCACAATTTTTTCACTAATAAAAAAACCTAATTATTGTACTTTTCAGGGCTGAAACAATTAATAATAAAATTGTAAACCCAATTAAGTAATCAATTAACCATCAGAGCAACCCACTTAGAGTAGGAATTGTGCCAAATTATAAAAACAAGGAAAAACAGTATCATTTTCACCATCTTATTTTAATGATGATGGAAAATTTAAGTTGTTGCAATTTTAGCTTAAGACACATGATAGCGATATCTGAGGTTTCCAGAGCTGCAAATGACTTTTTGGTTCACTTAATATTTTCAAGCAATAAACCATAATTTTGACTCTTTGTTAAATGATAACATGAAATTTTATCATCTAAAATGAGGAACGTGTAGAAATAAGTCACTGCATGAAAACAGAGCTGTTCTCGTCACCTGTTGGCGATGAGCTGCAGGATCTGGATGAGAAACTTGCCGAGCCCTTTCCTTCGCACTCTGCTCTCCAACTGCACCTCATAGCTGAAGAGTCCAGAACAAAAACAAAGCATTTCAAACAAATAAAATAAAAACAAAAGCAAAAAGCTTTTACGAGAGTTTTTAGAGCGCTCTACCAGTATAAAACCTCCTCCCCACACTCTACGTCGAATCGGAAGTGAGAGAAGGCCAGAGGGGTGGAGTCTGCGTCGCGGGCCAGCAGGTACCATGCCCTCTCGTCGTTCATCTCTTCTCTCTTTTCCCTCTCCTTCCAGCCCCACTCGCTCTGCTCATATCTGCAGCAGGGGAGGGGAAACCTCTTTGAATATCACAAACTCAACAAGGCCGCTTAGAGAGGTTTTAAGATGTCATCGACTGAACAGAACCAAAGGATTTCTTACAGCGTCTGCATGTTGGCTCTAGTGAGTTCGAAGGCCCACTCCACGGCCAGCGGGTTGAGGGAGGTCACTCTCTTACACTCTATCTGCAGGTTCAACCTTTGCCAGAAACAAATAGAAAATCAGGAGTGAGGATTCATGACTGGCATAGTTTCAGAGCTGGAGACAATGGGCTCTATGCAACACTCTACGACTTCCTGAACTAAAGGTATAGTGGAGGATGTTCTTTCTCCGGTTGGATCATCAAAATAAGTAATCCTCCTAATTGTCAATTATTCTGGTGATTTGTTCACATAAGGCCGTTCTACGTGCTCGCCCACATTTTCACTTAACGGTGGTGAGTCAGACATAGTGGAAAAATTGCATATCTCCTTTTGGAAAATAAGTTTGTATGAGCGATGCAAACAGCAACTTTCAAACAGAGCGTGCACGAGGAGAAATGGCCTTGTGCATGCTCTCACATGTGTTTATTAGCCGTTCACTCTCGGGAGCGAGTACAGGTTTTTTTGAGTTTTTGGCTGGCACTAGTGGCTTTTTTTTTTTATTTATTTTTTTTTATAGTAAGCCGACAGGAAAGATGGTGTGAGAGAGCGCGGGATCAAAGGACCACAGGTCGGATTCGAACCCATGTCAGCCGCATCGAGGACTAAGGCCTCTGTACCTGGGTTGTGCACGCTAACAGCTGCGCCACCTGCACACACCCTTTTTTTTTTTTTGTGCAGAGGGCAAGTCTGTTCAAAAATGTGCAAAAATCCTCGACTATACCCTTAAGGATGCTGACCTGACCTCAATGACCCTGGCCAGGACACACCTGGATTAATCAGTTAATCGTTTTGTTTTTTTTTTGGCAAAATTATTATCATGATGATTGTTATTCTTACTTATGTTTTTAGTTTTCAACCCAAGGATGTCTGGAACACGGGTTGTGTGTGTGTGAAGTATCTGTCTTGTCGATAGTTGGTCTATGTTTTTTTTTTTTTTTTGAAGTTTTTGTGATGTAAATATGGAGTCCTACTTTTTTTTGGTTTTGTTTTGTATGTCCTGTCTGTTGTCTCAATATGANCGAGATCAAAGGACCAGAGGTCGGATTCGAACCCGGGTCGTGCACGCTAACAGCTGCGCCACCTGCACACACCCCCTTTTTTTTTTTTTGCAGAGGGCAAGTCTTTTCAAAAATTAGCAAAAATCCTCGACTATACCTTTAAGGATGCTGACCTGACCTCAATGACCCTGGCCAGACACACCTGGATTATTCAGTTAATCAGTTTTTTTTTGGGCAGAATTATCATCATTATGATTGTGATTGTTATTCATACTTATGTTTTTAGTTTTCTACCCAAGGATGTCTGGAACACGGGTTGTGTGTGTGTGAAGTATCCGTCTTGTCGATAGTTGGTTTATGTTTTTCTTTTTTTTGAGATGTTTTTGTGATGTAAATATGGAGTCCTACTTTTTTTGGTTTTGTTTTGTATGTCCTGGACGGGATGTCTGTTGTTTCAATATGAAAAACTAATAACAAAAAAACAATTTGATTAATCAGTTCATCCATTAGAAAAAGACGGATAACAAAAGAGCTGCAGTTCAGGAAGTAGTGGAGTTGTGCATAGAGCCTGTTGTAAAGAAAGCTGGCAGAAGGCGATGCGTACCCATTTCTGTCGTACTTTTTGAAGGCTGGAAAGGCAGCCAGAGGGTCGTCGAGCTGCGGGGAAAAATAAAATGATTATAAAAGAATATTTAGCAGCCATCAGAATAACAGGGCTCTCTGATTTGTAGTCATGCAAAGAAAATTATCCCCCTACCCTTAACAACCGTCATCTCCAAGGAGAAATGTATTATCTATTACCGTAAGGAAGTGAGTGCCTCTGAGGAAAGGCATAGCTAACATTCTGCATGTGTTTTCACAGCAACGGTGAAATGTCGCCAGCAACATGTGCAACATGCAGAACAGATCGTTTAATAAGAGAAGGGAAAACCGAGCCTCCCTTCAGCTGACTAAACTCCACTGTTCTGTCTGCTGTCAGAGCTCAGATCCTTTACCATTGTCCTTTTAAAGCCTGTGTAGCATTTTCCATTCACATTAATCTGGGTAATTTCACTTTCCTGTGGCTAAAGTTACACTAGAGACCTTTTCTAAATGACCCAGGCTGTTTGATGGGTCTATACAGCCACATATCCTGTAGTGCTTTGTTTTACATGCAGCAACACTGGCTGAAGATCAGTGTACAAATCTTATTTTTTATACCTTTAACTGTCACAAAAACAAGTTTTAAGATGTTTTTAAGCTACATCTCAAAAAATGTATCTACTTAGTTTATTAGGAATTAGCAGACTCAGAGCAGCAGAGCTCTGTGCTCTCAGATCGGTGACTCAGCGTAGTGGGATCTCCCCTCTAACCATCAAACCTGTCAGCTAGTTAGTTATTTCCCACCATTAATATGTAAAAAAAATTGTTTTAAGATGTTTTTTTTTAAATGAGAAAAACCCCTCAAAGCCTCATCTGTGTAGGTAATTATCAAGATTATGATGCTGCTTAAATATACTTTTATAGAAGGGCGGAGTCCTGCTGACGGGTCAGTTTGGTGGTGGGCTAGCTAAGCTAACTAGACGGTAGTAGCACTGGAAATCCCCAGTTACAGCTGCCTTAAAGACGGACAGGTTCGGGTTTTCCCTCTGCCTGATATCAGTTTGCATCGACTGATAGTGAACAGAAACGCTGATAAGGTGTGTGGTAAAAGATGCAAAGACAAAAATATAAATTCTTGATTTTTCATCATCCGGTTTTACCATTTTAAGTTTGTGTAGGTATTAAATAAAAACCGTTTCAACCCCAATTCAAGAAAAACAATATAATGGAGCATTATTAAGCAAGCAGGGAACTCTCAGCTGTCCTTGTCCAAAAAAAAAAAAAAAAAAAAAAAAGATCAATAAAATTTCTTTAGACTGGCATTTTATGCAATGCAAACTTTACTTTTTGGATTTATATACACGTAAATGTATATATTTTTTTCATTTTGAGCTGTAAAGGTGGTCTTTTTATAGTTGAAGGGCTGTATTGCATAAGCTTCCAGGGAGACGTATACCAAGATTAAATGTGGACATGAGTTATAATTAGATCTCTTTTCAAAAACTACTTAATCTCATCTTTAAAATAACGTATGTACAACATCTGAGTTTTCTTAGTACTACTTTCTAGATATCGAACCCAACAAAAATCTATCAGAAGTTTTTCTTTTAAATTTACTCACTTTTCCCCCAATTTATGGGGTTAAAAAAACACTTGCATTAAACCAAGATAGCCCATTATTCAGCGAACCAGGGGTTGATGGATATAGCTTTTCTTTTAAGAAGTAACAAACTAAAACTACATTCTGGAGTCATTTTTCAATAGAGACAAAAGGCTAGGAGTTTGGACAGCTCTGCCCACCACCATCTGCCAATAGATTTTAGATTTAAAAGAGACACCAGGAGAAAGGTTTGCAGAATTTATGTCTGAAAGAGTCATCATACATCCAGAGAGGCCTGTTGAGGAAAAAGCATGTGTGTTTTCATATGAGCTCAGCTTCACATTTTAGCCCACAGTCTTTAATTTCAGCACATCTGAGGGCCGTTAATGATGCCAATTAATTATGCATAAAGAGGCATATGGTGTTTTTGGCATATTAAATGCTACCAGTGGCTCTTTATGACATGATGTGGGATGGTGACCTTTACTGTAAAGAGCAAAGTGGCTTTTAGTACCATGTGGAATCTAATTGAGTCTCATCAGAGAGCCTGGAAAGGTGTTTTAGTCTATGAGCTCAAACTGATGGCTTTTATCTTATTGTTTGCAATAAGGAAGCGGTAAACAGCTCTCTGTGGTGAAGGCAGCCGTCACATACGATAACCTGGCGCTAAATTACCTTATTGGCTGCTTCCACCTTAGCACACACTGCGTCCATGGCTGCCCTCTCCTCCAGACGCCGGGCTTTCTTCTCCTTTGCTTTGTTGGATTTCCTCTGAAAAGGAAAAAAACAAGAAATATGATATGGTGGTCTAGCGGTTGGGATTCTGCGCTCTCAGATGCGTGTATCTGTCAATGGTGGAGTATGATATAAATTAATATTAGGACTGTTTTCCTGTTGCAAGGTGAGTCCATCACACCTTCAAACTATTTCAGCTCAAACAACTTCCACCAGCTTTTTGTCCGTAAACAAGGAAAGAAAACCCACAGCATAATACTGCCACCACTCTGTGTTACAGGACTATAATTGGTGGTAGCTTTGCACCACACAGGACATTTAGCAAGAAAGCAACAGAGCTAATTTTGATTCTAACTAAAAGTTGTTGGTAAACAACTACTTCTTATAAAAGAAAGTTTGCTGGACATTTTAAAATCGACACCACTATAGATTTTATTTATATATTTGAATTTAACTTCCGTTTGTTTGTTTTTTTATTAAGATTACATAACATGTTTAGGTTAGCTTCCTCCCATTGGTTTGTTATAATTTAAACCCGTACAAAGTTATAAACACAAATCTATCAAACTTAAATTGTATTATGACACGATAAATAATGATTCTTCAAAGGACATTGAGGGCAATTTATGCCTTTATTAAGATTTCAAAAACTAAAAAAATGTAAAGCTCTTTATGCTTTCTCTGACTTGTCCCAGTTTCCCGGTTTTAAGCACAACACAGACGAAAGGTCTAAATCTAATCTGAGGCGATCCAGATGTTAAAAAAGCATTAAAACCTCTTAAAAGATTAGAATACTTTTTTGTTAGAACATGTATGAACTTATTGTTTCTTTATTCTATCAAACGGTACCCAATAATTCATTGTTTATTTATTTGTTAGCAAATATAGCAACTTTCTTGAACAATAATAATAATAATAATAATAATCTGGTTCACTAAAAAACTACAAGGAATGCCCTGTAAAATCAAAGCAACAAACAGAACTAATCCAATTTCAGGTTTGTGAGATTTAATTTAAGAATAAATAAATGTGTAGAAATTAATACAGAGCAAGAATGATTTTTTAGAAATTTAGATTTGACCAAATTAAAAAACAAAATTCAAGTGTTAACATTTTGTATTTTGGGGTTTTTTCCCATACTTTGTTTTGTTTTTCTATTACTTACATGGAAGCTATATTAAATTAAAACGCATACTTTTCATAACTTTTGTTTTGTGTGAAAACTGAATAGCTTCCTTCCTGTCAGATTCTCCCAGCCGAGCTTCAGCTCTCTGCAGCTCCTCCAGAGTTTCAGCAGCTTGACTCCATGATTAATGCTCTATTTACCAGTTTAGTGCTACTGACGAGTTAAAAAAATAAAAAATTGCCCGTATTCTTTCAGCTTTGCACAACATGGTGATTAGTATGGATGCCTCTACAAAAACCTGTAACTTCATCCCTAAAACCATCGTTAATGAGTCGAGTCAGCATTTATTTGCTCGCATCAGGATTTTGGCAAGCAATACGTACGGCCGTATATTGTACAGCCTTTACTTAAAAAAAAAAAAAAGGGACAAACTTCGCTAAAATGCTGAAAATTTCACAAGCAGCAGTTGCTGGAGTTGGAAAAATTTTATTTTTGCTGCTCGACACGCCACATTAACCCATCAGAGAAGCTGATCTGGGAGCTGACAGGGAGACAGACAGCGCTGCTGAGGCAGATCGCTATGATCACTCCTCTGAAACTGGTTATTAACGTCTAAATTAACTTAAAATGTCATAACCTGCTGGTAATATATGTTAAGTTTTTATTATTCTTGTGCTTGCAGTTTGTACCATAATACCTAAAAAAACATCTACTTCCAGCCACCATGAACAGTAGGGGAAAACCCAAGTGGCGACCAGGCCAGAGGCAGATGCTGCTGGGGATGCCCAGTGACAGAGCATTGCACCGAAATAATATTTTAAGACAGGATTGTAATCTTGATGAACTGACAAATTATGTTTTAGGTGGACTTTCCCACATAAAATATATTAACATGACTTTTTTCCCACTTGCAGAGGCATCAAAAATTAAGCAGCAGGGACTTCTTTGCTGCTCAAATTGCGTGCGGTGTGAACGTAGCTTTACACCTTCTTGTTGTTTGAATTAACCTATGAAACATAATATTGTACCTAAAAATTATCTAATTTCTTCCTTATGAAATTTCCATCTCTAGTCAAGCAAACATATTTCCCATATTTCCTAATCAGGACAAAAGTAGTGTCCTAAGACAAAATGTTAGCTGCATTTCATTTCAAAATGCAGGAAATAGCATTTCAGAGTCTAAATTTCAAAAATTTACAGGGAAGGATACCCCCGGATCCCCCTAAGCCACGCAAAGCCTAAAGATGTGATACACCAATTCTAGCTAAAAGCCTGGCTTGCATGGTCTAAACCTGAGAAATCCTAAAACAATTGCTTGAAGAGAAGCAGTAATTTCCCCAGCAATAACAAAATAAAATTTAAAAACTTGTTTCAAATTATTTTTAAAAAATCACGAATTAGCCAGAAAATGTAGCCAAAAATCTTAAATGTCTCTGTTTTTGTTGATACATTTCATCACAGCCAAGAATCCTGCTGAACAACCAGATTAAGCACATGATGGACATTTGATACAATTGTTTAGCTGCCATCTGACTCCTTGAAGCTTTAACGCAAATACTTACATTTTGTCTCGCTCGGTGTGCCTGAAAGCCACACTAAAACAATTATAAGCCTCAACCACGGGTATAAGCCTTAAGCGTCTAAAAACATGTCGGACCACGAAGATCAAACCAAGAAACATGTTCAGTCATGCAGATCAAATTTAGCTGTCACAATAAAAAACAATTTGATCCCCTTATGATTATCAGCATAATATAGCCATGTCATTAAAAAAGAAGCAAACAAAACAGGACTGATTCAAACAAATATATAAAGTGAGATGGATAAAAACATCCTTTATGTCCAGAGGTAGGTTTTTTATGCATCAACAATAAGAAAAAAAACAATGTATAAAGCTTAAAAATTCAACCTTAAATGTACAAAAAAATTTGTATATAATCATTAGTATTTTGGGGGAGCAATTAATTGTATGCTTATGTATTTACTGAGCATTTATTTATTTCTGTATTTATTTTTAATTATGGCAGAGTTGGTCCTCCATACTAACTGGAGTCAAAAGGAGCCTGTTCATTTAAGTTAAAAGACTTTGACTTAACAAGTTTCTTTTATTTATTTATTTTTTCCCTTTCACTCTTGTAAGGGTTTTTTTTTATCTGTGAAAGCATCTAAGTGGAGGAGGATTAGGGCCACTGAAAAATTTTAAA
>NW_015151220.1:91206-95320 GCF_000732505.1 Cyprinodon variegatus
TTCCGTATCTAAGAGTGAAAAATAAAAACACAATTTAAATCCAACTCTAAAGCATTTATGCTGAATCAAGTTTGCAGCGGTGCGTTCAAGTGCTGGAGTACAAACAAGCAGGAAAAAGAAAAAAAGAAAAAGTCCTCCACTGCAGGCCTGAACAGACACAGGAACAACCGTGAGCAGGAATGCACGTAGAGCTGCCAACTTTAGCTCAGGGAGCATTAACTCTGTACCAGGCAGAGGCGGAGAAAACACGTGGATGGGTTTACTGCTACAGCAGGGAAAGTTAGGGAGACAAACAGAAGTGATGCTGAGCATGTTCAGCATGGCTGCCTCTAAAAAGCCAAGCATTCCCAGAAACCTTCATAGTTTTCATTTATTTCTTATTTAATTGCAGGCGAATTAAAACAGCACATTCGGGCCTTTGCGGCTAACAGCCCGGCTAATAACATCACAACTTGGCACATAAATGTCAGAAATGTGACGGGAAATGACGTGATAATAATGGGGGGAAACAGGCAGAGTGTGTTTGAGCTAACGCTGCAATGCTAACCAAGCTGTCTGGATGAGGCCAAACAGCTTTAGCTTTATCCATCCATCCAACATCTTTCATCCTTTATATCCCTCTCCTAAGAGCTCACATTTCGGGATAACATTTAACAAAACAAACATAACTCACCCCCATTTTTTAAACAGATGTGTCTTATGGTTCTCCGCCTGCGAAACACTCTTCTATTGTCCCGGTGCTGCTCAGAGTATTATTAGTACCGTAACTCCGATCCGGAGGAAAGAAGAAAAGGGGGCAGGTTAAATGTGACAATGATAGATAATGTGCTAACAAAGCTAGCCACATACGATCCCGACCGTTGGAGGTAAAATTGAAAGCGGCAGCTGGTCGCCAAAATCGGACCGAAATATCTCTGAAAAGCTGTTTTTTTTTTTTTTTCTGTAAGCGGTCGTATTGGCGCCAACAAAGCTACTCTGAATTCATTAGCGCTCCTTCCTCTGCCCCCCTTCGCTTTCTCTCCTCTTTCTTTCTTTCCCCTCGCTATCCAGCCGCGTCGCGTTCAGGTGTTCCTTCATGACTCGGAATTCTCAAACACAATATTTCATTACGACATTCAAAACGCCACAAACATGTCAAATGAATTTGTATTCTCGATTTTTTTGTGTGTATTTAGATATTTGGGTTTTTACGTAATGTTGTTTTGTAATTATCTTGTATTTTGTTTTGTTTTTTAATTAGTTTGAGGCGAGTGCCTTAAAAAAAATAAAGATTCTGTTAAACGTCTCAAACACTAGCTTAATTTGACAATTAATTTACCTTGAATAAATACATCTATATGCAATACGGCTGAATTAGTAAGGTAAAAAGTTTAAATTTGTAATATAGGGACATTTTTAAACATGGTAAAGAGCCGCATGTGGCCTCGTATATTCACCTGTAGCCCATCTGAAAAAAAAACGTATTGGCAGCGGTGGGATTCGAACCCACGCCCCCGAAGAGACTGGAGCCTTAATCCAGCGCCTTAGACCGCTCGGCCACGCTACCGTTGAGAACAATGCGTGGCACATTACAAATTTTGTACATAGGCTTCTAGACCTAGTTTTAATGCAGTTTGTTATATAGATAATTTTTCGTTTGTGTGCTTAAAAGAGAGAACTCCGTCAAGCATTTTGTCAATGATAGTTTTTGACTACCATTTCATCGCAGTTATGATCACTACGATAGTCAGCCTCTACTTGCAAAATACCAGACAAGCAAGACCGATCGCGATTATGTAGGTCGTGTGAACAACATAAATTACGGTAGCACCGCCGGTTTGTTCCTTCAAGATAAAAGCAACATGTTTATTGTTTCTTGAATGTAATTAGTTAATGCTCTGTTCGAAATGTATTTGCATGACAATGCGAATATTTAAATAAATGATTTTTATTTTTATTTTTTTTACTGTTTTGTTTCTAGTAAATGTGATGTTCCTCCTCTCAGGTTGTCCACTTGTGTTGTTCCAGTGAATGTTTTCACATTTTGTTACTTTTATCTAAATAGAAAATCAGGTGTCTTTTATTAAAACGTATTAAATTATCAATTTATGTAGATATTAGTGCTTGTAAATATCAATTTTATGCAGAATGATTATTGATAAAAGTAGGTAAGTAATGACAATGGAAAAGATGTTCGCCTAAAACTCAAACCTGAAAGAATTTTATCCACTGTACCTTTTATCTAGAAATTACAGATGTTGGAATATATTCATCTATTTGTTAGCAAAGGCTGTGGGAGGTATAGCTAGTTTTTATTTAAAAAATATGGATGTTATTTTGCTTGTTAATTTTTCTGTTGGAGCAGTGTAGATTGACTGTGAAGTTTTGGTGCCTATCTACTTTCGGCCACCCCTCAGTGTACATTGCTTGTTGCCTGGCCAGCCTTATAAAAAATTTCTGGCTACACCTCTGAACAGCAGAATACCTTCAGATGTTAATTTCAAAATATGCTCTTAGGTTCACACAACCTGCTGGTAGATGCTGGAGAGTCTGTTGCTGATGTTGGAGGAAATGGAGAAATTAGGTTGACCTTCTGGGTCATAGGGAACTCAGGGATTGAAGCAGCTGCACATGGAGTGGAAGAGTCAGTTGGATTGAGTGAAAGAGAATGAAGGAGCAAAAGACATTTAGAAAGAAGTTATTTAGAAGGTATTTCTCCTAAATTCTGCATCAGATATTGAACTTCTGTGGAAAGTTCTGAATGGGCTCTGCTGTCATCCTGAACTGAAAACATAATCATTGGAAAAATACACTTTCATTAAAATATCAACTTGTGGAAAAGTTACCTGACATTTAGGCTTTAATTTCGAAATTCCACCTCAGACGTTGGTGAAAGCTAAACTGAAGCCAACTCACCAAAATATGCAAAAGTGGCTAAAAAGAGATATCTTGAAAGTCTTTATTTTGAAATACCAACTCAGATGTAAATTGACTTAACTGACAAACATCTGGAGGTGTTCTGGTATCAGCCTGGAGTGAAATTATTTACTGGAAAAACACAGTTCGTTTTTATTATTATTCTGACATTCTGAGTTAAAGAACATAGAATTAACCACACAAAAACAGTGACATATTTTAAATAAAATTATAAATATTATGTCTAATTATTCGCTACGGCATACAATATTTTTTTGAACAGAAAAGCAAGGTGGACCACTAATTCTGTTCAAAACAAAAACAATATATAGTGTTGCTTTTATTTTGAAAGGCTCAATGCTTGCACTGCTACCGTAATTATTAGTGTTTGTGCGATCTATAAATCCCGAGAGGGCTGAGTGTCATTTTCGAAATTCCTTTTTCCAAATGATCATTTCATTTTAAAGTGAAAAACCTATTTCAAAGGTGGAAGTCCTTTGGTAATGAAGCAGAATTCATGGTTTCATTGGTCAGAAGGTTTGAACTCCTTATAGTTATTTAGAATGTGTTAACTTGTACAACCTGTTGTCTATTTTTTTTTTTTTTTAGACATAATGGATTATTTTAAACTTCAAAGAGCCCAGGGGAGTTATATGGTAACAACATACATTGTGACTGAATGAAATGTCAGTCAGAGCAGAGGAAAATGGATTTGTCTTAAGTGATCTTTTTTGTATCCTCCCATCTCTCATTATTAGTCCTCTTCGTGTCAGCTCTTATTCAGATGTTTTATTTAAAGATTATATTACATGGCTGCCAACAAACACGGTATGAAAAGCAGAATTAGCAAAACGGGGGTATCACTTAAGATTTGCAGCTGGGCTTAAGATGATTTATTTAGTTACAAATGCCTATGGTCAAGTACTTCACCAATGCCATGACAGCAACCATTTTTTTTTCTTCGTATTAACCTCATGGGATATGACTTTAACCAGATCATTGTAAATCCAAAGATTTTTATGTACTAATATGGCATGAATATGACACTCCTGGTGCAGAAGTAACCTGAATCATTCACCTTGTTTATAGATGTCCGACCGCTGCCTGTTTTTCAGTTTAGTCCTGTTTCTCTGACTGTGACTGGCTGGATGTGCTCTCTTCATCCTCTGACATGGGAGCTGGCTCGAGGCTCGTCTGCCTGGCTGTGTGTTTCCTGGAC
>NW_015151220.1:97910-175261 GCF_000732505.1 Cyprinodon variegatus
ATGGAAGTATGCTATAACAAACTATATTTTTACAGACCTCTACAGAACTGTTATTCCTAGTTTATTAAACTTTTATCATTATCTTTAACACCTAAAATGAATCAATTTTCTGCCTAAACTAGCACTTACTTAGCAAAAGGTGGTGTTTCACACTAGGACAGGGTAATAGGAAAACTTAACACCACTACTCCTAATATTGACAGACGTACAGATGAGCTAGGTTTTAAAATTTGATCCTATTGAGAGGAAAAACACCAGAACAGACCCAGATGTTCCTTCAAGGACTACAGTACCCTGCTGATGTGAAAGCACCTTGGTAAATGAAAGACAATGAAATAGACTGTTGCCAGTGTTGGTGAGGGGTGAGGGGTGGGGGTCGTCTCTGTTTGTCATTTTGACCGGAGCTTAGAAATAATGAAAATGCTGGTTGCATGAATACCAATATGGAAATCTCAATACATTTAATTAACAGCCACCTTAAGATGTGCCATAACCATTTGTGCCTCAGTGTATGATTTTTTTTAATACTTGTTGTAAGCAGTTAATTAAGAAGAATTTCACTGATAGGACCTTTGATGAGGTACCTTTACAGGCTCTTAGGTATCTAAATAAAGAGTATGTGTTGGGGTTTCTGTTAATCTCAGAACACAAGCAGGTCTCTACAGCAGGCAGATGGCCTTGTCTCCAAACCCCGCCTACAGTCTTTTGTCCTCAGGGAATCTGTCTCTTGGCTGTTCATGGAAACACCTTTTTTTTTTCTTTGGATCGCCAGTAGGGGACGCAATAAGGCCCACTGGAAAGAGAGGCCTAGTGTTTATTGCAAAAAGCCTTCCTATCTTTTCATGCAGCAGAAGGGGAGTCAAGATAGTTTTCCTTTCAGATGTTCTAGTCTGTCCAGAAGCAGAACAGCTCTGGAGAAAAGAATAAAACATGCGCCGTGGACCTCCACCCACACACACATAGCTATACCTGTGACTAAAAACACACAGTGAGAGATAAATGAGGAAGGGTGGGAACAGGGGAGTGAGTAAACGAATCAACAGATACGCTGTGGAGAGGTCCAGGGCAAACTGGATGAAGATGAGGCTGAGCTGTACAGAATAACAGAACACAGATGCACAACTACAATGGAGATATAGTTCCAAGGTATATCTTGTGAGGCACAAGATGGGATTAATTTGATCTAAATGGGTGTCTTTTAAAAGCATTTGTATTCATCAGTCTGTGAAAATGTTTAAATTCCTTAATCCAGCCTCTAGTATCAGCTTTTTTTTTGGGAGATTTTTTTATCCAACCAAACCAAAACAGCTGTAGCTACATTAAAAAAAAAGTAGTTCAACCATTATCTTGAAAACAGCAAACAAAGGTGATTTAGGAATAATAATCAAGAGGTCAATTAGTTAAAAGAGCCCATCTATGTGAATTGGTGACTTAATAGATAAATATTCAATTTAATTCAGTTTATTTATATAGCGCCAATTCGCAAAACATGTCATCTCAAGGCACTTTACAGAGACAATTCAACCAGATCATAAAGTCAGATTGGTTCAAACTTTTCTACCTAAGGAAAACCATCTAATTGTACCGATTCATTGACTTAATAACAATCCAATCACACCAAGGATGCCTGTAGCGACAGTGGGGAGGAAATGTCCCTTTTAACAGGAAGAAACCTCAAGTAGAACAAGGCTCAGTGTGAGTGGCTTTAACCGAACTGGGGTTCAAGGAGACAAAAGCAGACATAGAAAAAGAAGCAGAGATACAAAAGGCAACTGAAAATCAGCTCCATAGGCGGCCCCGTCCAGGAAACACAGCCAGGCAGACAAGCTCTGAGCCAGCTCCCATGTCAGAGGATGAAAGGGAGCAAATACAGTTATTCACAGTCAGAGAAACAGGATTACACTGAAAAACAGGGCAAGCTAGGTCATCTATAAATAAAGGTGTTGATGGCAGCAGCACAGCTGATATTTCTCTCCAGGATGGTGTCACAGCCAAACAGGAACAGACCAGATGAAGCTACTACGAGAAAAAGCAGAGAGAGTGGGATAAAAGGATGGGTCCCTATGTCCTCCAGCATCTTTATTAAAAAGGAAAGTTTTAAGCCTACCCTTAAAAGTAGACAGGGTATCTGCCTCATGGACTAAAACAGGCCACATTAGAGGAGCCTGATAACTAAAAGATCTGGAACCACTAGTAAACCTGCAAACTAAGAGAGAAGTGCTCTGTTAGGAACGTAAGGAACAATTGTATCTCTGACGTAAGATGAAGCTTGGCCTTTTAGGGCTCTATAAGTGAGAATGAGGAATTTAGATTCTGTTCTGAATTTAATAGGAAGCCATTTTAGAAATGCTAGGATCTCTCTTTTAAATGTACATCAGAACTCTGGCTGCCGCATTTTGTATCAACTGAAGGCTTTTAACTACAGTTTTTGGACTTCCTGTTTTCAATTACAATAGTCCAGGCTTGAAGTAACAAATTCATGGACTTGTTTCGCAGCATCAGCCCTGGACATTACTGTGGTCCATTTCTGAGGCACAAACTACTCCCACGGCAGCTTCCTAAATCTGCTTAGAATAAAAAAAAATAAAAAAAATTCAGTATTTCTTTGCCAGTTGAATGTTAAATACTTAACAGTCTCCTGCTTGTTCAAGGCTTATATCTAAGGGGGGCTAGCCTTGGTTCAGCTGTGGACATTTTCAAAAAAACAGCTGAAAGAAGGTTTGTATTTTTTTTTTTAATGATTTCTTTTTTCTTTTTTAACGATTGTTTTTATTCTTCTGGTAACTTGCCATGTTTTATACGGCACCTTGTGAGTATGTCTGTGATGCACACTTTTATAAAGCAAACATGTCTGACAGGAAAGTTGCAGGGTTCTCATGTGTAGTTGCTGGATTTAGTTGAACATTAGTTCACAAAACCATCTGGATTCAGTGTTTTATATGATACTAAATATAACAGGCTACACAAGTCTCAGTTAAAAAAAATATTTGCAAATTTTTAAGTATTTTAGCACCTAAAGTTGGGGTTAAAGGGTTAAATAGACATAGACTTATATGGGAGTTTGGTTCCAGGTGTTCACAGATACACACTAATACTAAATACTAAGCTGCACCTACAAACATACACCATCCTGAATAATATTGTGCAATCACAGTCATAGGTTTGGACTCAGACACACATGTACATCGAAGGGATACCTGCTGCTCTTGAAGCTTCGTATGATGTTTACTTTGGTTGTCTGGTGTCTTCTTTTTGCTGTTGTTATGTTCAATGTTTTATTTCATCTCATCTCATACAGGTGTGGAATCAGACTTCCAGGAATTACTGTATATCTTCTATGTTGTCTATTTTTGCTGGGGTTTTTTTTATTTTCTCTCTTTTCATGCACTTTTTTCTTTCTCTCTCTTTCTATCCACATAGTTCTTATCCCTGCTTTCTTTCTCACCTCCCTTTCCGCCTCCGTTTCCATTGTATACTATTTTACTCCCTAAATAATTTTCAATAAAGTTTCATATACAAGTATCAAGTGGAACCTTGTGGAAACAGCCATAATGGTCTCCTTATGAAAGCAAAGCTGTTGTGCTATCATCTAGCTCTGGGACATCTATTCCCAGAGGTTTATACGCAAAACAGGACATAAGCGCACAAACAAAAAAAGACATTTGCTGAAATGTTAAAAATTTGGGTCAAATCAGTGAGATTTAAGTCCTTAGAGTTAGGGTTACTCAACTCCATGTAGATTAGCTGCTTAATTATGAAAGGGAAGTTTGATGATTTCCTTATAGTGTTGCAAGTGGATCTGCTTGTTAATAAGTGATAAAGTGAGGAACGTCTCACATTTCAGCCTGCTTCGGCTGCTTAAACAAAAAAATCCAGGTACAGTGAGAAAAATCAGTATTTGAACATTGCTATCTTGCAAATTCTCGTGCTTAGAAATCATGGAGGGGTCTCAAATTGTCATCGTAGGTGCATTTCTAATGTGAGAGACATTATCTAAAAAAAAAAAAATCCAGAAATCACATTATGTGACTTTCTAACTCTTTATTTGTATGATACAACGTATCATACAAATAAACATGAATACAAAGTATTCATGTTTATTACTCAAGTAGAAGTATAAATCCTACCATTTCAAAAAAAAATATGTAGAAGTTAGAGTATCAACTTAAGCTTTTTACTCAAGTAAAAGTTTAAAAGTATCGTTTTTAAAACTACTTAAAGTATAAAAGAAAAAGTAGCCAAAAAAAAAGTTAAGGAAAGATGCTTTACGCACTATCCTCTTAAAGGAACGCTTTTCTATAATTCTTCAAAATTTCTTTATAATACATTTTCTTACTCTTGTAACTAATGGCAACAGTGTCAACTTGAACTTTTCATCATAATGAAAAGACATTTATTTTGGTATGTGGTGAATTTGTTTTATCCAGACAACTGAACTGACTGATAAAACTAATTATTTTGATGGGTTTTATTTTTTTAGATGACGAGGATAGCTGATGATAACTGAAAAAAAATGTAAGGAGTAGAAGTAAAAATAGTCCTAAAAATAATTACTCCAGTAAAGTATAGACAGCCAAAATGTCTACTTAAGTAAGGTAATAAAGTATTTGTACTTTGTAACTTACAACTCTGCCTGTTTGAGGTCGTTAGTCGCATAGAGACACCTGTCCACCCCATACAATCAGTAGGAATACAACTACTAACATGGCCAAGACCAAAGAGCTGTCCAAACACACCAGAGACAAAATTGTACACCTCCACAAGGCTGGAAAGGGCTACGGAAAAATTGCCAAGCAGCTAGGGAAAAAAAAGGTCAACTGTTGGAGCAATCATCAGAAAATGGAAGAAGCTAAACAGAATTGTCAATTTCCCTATGACTGGGGCTCCATGCAAGATCTCCCCTCGTGGGGTCACCATGATCCTAAGAAAGGAGAGAAATTAGCCCAGAACTACACGGGATGAGCTAGTCAATGACCTGAAAAGAGCTGGGACCACCATTTCCAAGGTTACTGTTGGTAATACACTAAGACGTCATGGTTTGAAACACACAGGCCCGTCTTAAGTTTGCCAATACCCATTTGGGTGATCCAGAGGAGTCATGGGAGAAAGTCATGTGGTCAGATGAAACAGAAATAGAACTTTTTGGTCACTAACTGTGTTTGGAGGAAGAAGAATGATGAGTACCACCCCGAGAACACCATCCCCACTGTGAAGCATGGGGGTGGTAGCATCATGCTTTGGGATTGTTTTCTGCACATGGGACAGGGCGACTGCACTGTATTAAGTAGAGGATGACCGAGGCCATGTATTGTGAGATTTTGGGAATCACCATCGCTCAGTGAAAGCATTGAAGATGGTTTGAGGCTGGGTCTTCCAACATGACAATGACACTACTACAAGCTACTGTACCAAATATTAACGTTGATTTTCTTAGTTGTTCAAATACGTATTTGCAGCTTTGTCATACAAATAAATAGTTTTTAAAAAATCATACATTGTTATTTGTGGATTTATTTATTTTTTTAGATTATGTCTCTCACAGTGAACAAGCACCTACAATGATAATTTCAGATCCTTCCATGATTTTTAAGTTGGAGAACTTGCAAAATACCAGGGTGTTCAAAACTTATTTCCCTCACTGTATATGATGCTATAGTTTGTTTCAGGTCTGCAGAATGGGGACGGGTCATTTGGTGTTATTTAACATAGCTTCAAGGACAAAAAAAAAGGACTCTGGACTCTGCTGGAGGTTTCCTCCTGTTAAAAGGGAGTTTTTTTCTCTCCACTGTCGCTACAACCATGCTTAGTGTGAGGGATTTCCTTTGAGTCAATGTGTCAATGCAATCAACTGGTTTTCCTTAGATAGAAAACTTTGAATCAAATTGGTCCGTATGATCTGGTTGAATTGTAAAGTGCCTTGAGATGACATGTTGTGAATTGGCGCTATATAAATAAACTGCATTGAATTGAATTAATTAGCTGTTAAGGTGTATATCTTTCTGTGATTGAGAATTTTATCACTAATATTACCTTTGGGTATCTCTTTTAATTTTCTAACCGATAGAAAGTACTCCTGCCTACAAGCTTTTGTGTGTCCTCTCATGCTGTTTCTTTAAGGAAGAAGGTTCCTGCTGAATTCATGTTAAATGTACCTGTGTGCCTCCTTGCTCCAGATGAAGGATTGCTGCAGACTTAATGCCTCAAAATCATTGGCTTATACTAAATGTAACCGTTATGCATGATCTCATGATTTAGTTGAATTAGACCATTTTTTTGTTAGAAAAGAATCTTGCATTCAATGATTGGATGGTAGGATGATGAATTTGGACCCAGCTGGGTCAGGCTGTTAGATGTTTTTTTGTGTGAATTAGAGGTATTTAAAGACAATAAAATGAAGTGAAGAAACGAGTCCCTCTTGAAGTGGGAATGAGAAGAGGGATTAAAGAGACACTGCAGCTATTGTCAGCATGGTGACCATTTTTCACCCTCATATTTAGCCGGACATAATTTATTAAAGTAGGAAGGAAGGCTTTATGGCCATCAGTTTCCAATCTGGTTTTACTGAACCATATAGCAATCTCCCTAAAGCCAGATACTACAAATATTCCTCCAGATACTGTTATGATGAAGCTGTTAAGGAGGCAAAGCTGTGCCATTAGTGAAACAGAGGAGTCTGCTTCCCAAAGTTATGTTGAAAAAGCCTGAGACTAAAGGGTCCCTTTGATATTACCGGATGGACAGTTGGGAGTTTGGATGAGGTGCAAAGCAGGAGGGCGGAAAACAGGAAAAGGAAAGCAGACGTTTTCCTATTGAGGAGCAGATTAACAGGCAGGCGAGAAGAAGGCAGGAGACAGGTGGAGAGCTAAGGAGGTGGTGGAGCACAGAGGATATGAGAGGAGGTAGAACAGTGGTGGATGAACGGAGGGAGCTGAGAGGGTGATGAGAGGGAGACATATAACAGTTGTTCATTAGGGAAGATTTGTTAGGGACAGGAGACAGAGAGGACTAATGAGGGGGAAGACAAGGAGGAGAGGAGAGAAAGAGCAAAGGGTGAAAATGAGAATGAAGAGGAGCAGGGGATGGGTGGGGTGAGGTTTGGTGGAGGAGAAGTGGTGGTGAGGTGCAGTAAGTGAGCTAAGCGAACTGGGTGGGGGAGGGGAAGGGAAGAATTTGCACGTACGCACGGCACACAAACACACACTGTTGAAGCTGGAAGGAAAGAGGAAGAGGAGAATGGAGAAGAGTGGGATGATGAGGGCAGAGAAGACACAAGGAGGGAGTCATCTAAAGAGGATTTGGAAGAAGGGAAGGAGGAAATGTGGGAGGTTACACAAGGAGAAAAGACAGGAAGATGATGAGGAAGTCAGGAATTAGGGCATGGAAGAGAGAAGGAGGACAGAAAGTTACAGAAGCACAACAACCCCCCCTCGATGGAACAGGAACAGGAAGGTCTATCAATCAAATGAAGGAAGCAGTAGGAGGGAGGGATGGAAAACATAAGAGATGATGATGGAGGAGATGGAGATAAGCATGGATGAGGAGGATGATAAAAAGGGGGAGGAGTCTTTAACGGTCTGCTAGATGTCAACAAGTAACACCTGTAAGGGTCACAGCAGGTTGGCTGTGTGTGTTACTCTGCTTATATCAAGCCTCGGGTGGGAGGAATGCTGCAATAGCTATCCTTGACGAGGGTAGCTGTCCAACCCTCCATGCGCATGCACACCCAGATGCATGGAAATGTCTGCAGACAAGAAACTTGTTTTAAGCTTTTGATGTTTTAAATATGAAAATAATAACCTGAACATTCCGCTCTTGTTCATCTGAGTCACTTTAAGTTCAAACACTGTTTCACACAGAGACACACACACACCAATAGCTCTATGGAGCCAGAGAAGTGTCTGCAAAGAAATGCTTAGAGATTCTGGAAATAGTTAAAATCTACTGTGCCTTTTAACATTTTTCCCACCTTTTTTTTTGTTGCTATATTAATTAATTCTACACACAAAATATAAAGTATTTTTATATATACATATATATGAAGAGTCAGACCTTTAAAGAAATACTGTCTTTTTGGTAAAATGCATTAAACATACAATCAGCAAAATGTTTGGCCCCCTTGTCCACCCTAAAGGAACTTAATTGAATAATAATTAATTATAAAACTGTTTAAAAAAGAAAAAGGGGCTACAGACAAGGACACACAGTTAATGTTTATGTTACCATGTGCTGTTTTTTTTTTTGGACACAAGCTAAATTGAACCTACCATGACATTTAGAGGTCAAGCTGATATACAGAAGGCAGTAATTATCGTCTCTGTTAGGACTGGTTTCTAAAGTTTTATGTTAGAAAGAAATATTGTTTGGAAAAGTGCCTGGAATTGTTACTTCTTTTAATTCTGATATTTGAAAGGCTATGATTAAATGATTAAAATTAATATTTGTTTTAATTATTTTGTTATTACCATTATCTGTCCGTCTGCCTGGCTGTCTGTCTCTCTGTCTGTCTGTTCGTCCATTACATATATTACATTGATAATATTACAAATAAAAATCTAAAAAACACTGAATGTCTTTTATGGTATGTCTTTCACTTGTTGCCCATTCTTCTCTGCAAAATAGCTCACCCTAACTTAGATGTGATGGAGAAAACCTGTGAACCTAAATGTTGAATTATTATCAGAGATCCTAAATTGGTTTTAGGTTAGAACTTTGACTAGCTCGTTCCAACACATAAATGTTCTTCAATATAGTTGAATTCTGTATCTTTTGCACCATTTTTCTACTTGAATGTCAACTTTCAACCCAGATTTGAATCTTTTAAGCCTCCAGCAGCTTTATTTCTAGGAAAGTATTTTGTTTAGTATCATATATCTTCCCATCAGCTCTCTGTATGATGTAGCAGCATCTCCATATCCTCATGCTATTGTAATGTTTCACAATGAGGACCACAGGGTGATGTTGAGTTTTTGTTTGTTTTGTAGAACAACTATTAATTTGCCTCATCTGACCAGACATTCAGCCTTTTCAACATATGCCTTTGCGTATCACAACATAAAGAACATATTTATGGCATGCATTACAAACAGAGCCTGTCAATTGATTATCCTATCTGAGCTGCAGATCTCTGCAGTGGCCACTCCAATTAATGCTCTGTTAGTATCCTGCAAACTGTAATCCCATCAAAATTTCATGGGTTTTCTTTAGTTTTGTTTTTCTATTTCCATTTATTTTAGGGAAATTGAAAATGCTTAGTTTATTTTGCTGTTCAGTTTTCTCTTTGATGAGCTATTCAAAGCTTGGGATATTATTTCAAAGCTTGATCCTGCTTTGAACGTACACACAGCTCAATTCCTTACTAACCCGACTTGTTCGGTGTTCATGATGATGCTGTTTGTTCACTAAAGTTCTCTAACAAACCTCTGATACCTTCAAAGAAAACCTACACTTAAAATTAGATTAAATTGCACAAATGTGGACCCTTTACTAATTTAACCATTTTTAAAATAAAGTATATAGATGTCATTTTATTGCCTGTTAAGCTGGGGGGCAGTGATTCGCCTACATGTTATGAATGTTGGCGTACCATAAATGATAAATTATGAACAGTTTAGTTTGTGCCTTCAACTCGTTGCCCATAGAAATACGTTACTTGGATATAACAAAACTGAATATCTTCGGAAGAGCTCCAAATAAAACAAAACTAATATGGGTGAGTAGAACATGATGTAATAACATAAAATCAAGGTCCCAATGTAAAAAAAATGATGTTCCCCTTTAAGATTATGAGAGGACTTCCCGTTTGAAATTCTCGAGAGCTATAGTTAAACTGACAATGCCCACGTGCATGGCAGTTGGATGTTGTAATACATCGTAATAAAAGTCACTTTTATTACACTGTAATAAAAGTGATAAACAGTTTAGTTATTTTACCTTTCCAATTCATGATCCACCATTGACAGGTTCGTTGTTAGGTTGCCAACATGAAGAGGGAGGATTTGCCATCAAACTTCTGGCCAGAGAAAAAACACATAATATGTAGCCAACATTTGGAAGAAGAATGTTTTCAAGATGACTTAGATAATAGCGCATTGTGACAAACACCAGAAGATGCAGCACTGGGACTTGCTCAACAGCTGATAACGCACCGTGACATCACAAACGGGTAGGGGGCAGTAGTGCTCTTTGACAAACATGGATGTCTCCAGTAAAGCACAATCAAATTAAATTACTCTTGATTAAAAACACTTATCATTTATTGAACAGCATATAATAATTTCATATTTAAATTACTTTCTGAAGTTTGAATTCTGAATATGACAGGACTTCTCCTTTAATTTTGGGGATGGGCACATACATACATTCAAAGATGCAGGAATTTTGCCATGAGCTTTCACAATTGGCAAATGGATTTATAATTTATTGTGTTTTATATATATATATATATATATATATATATATATATATATATATATATATATAAATATAAAACAAGGTGCAGGACTTATATCACTTAGAGGACTTATATCATTAGAGGAGACCTGCAGTCAACTGGCTCCATGTTAAAGATGGAGCCAGTTGACTGTAGTATCAAAGGCTTGTATTTCAAAATGGTTGACACACCTATGGACACCTGAAAATGAATGGTAATTTCTTCTTTGTAGTGTAAAGTGTCAAAGAGTTGTATCCTTTGGGAATCAGAAGAATGTAACTCCGGTAGTTTGTTTATAAGAATGTAATTCAAGTAGTTTGATCATTTTATTTATTATACACACTTTTACAACAAGCATAAATTGTTTATTGTTGTTAAACTATGTTTCCTTCAAAACCCCTTTCACTCTATGTTTAAATACATTCCCTTCGGTTAGATTGGTGTAAAAATGATAAGATATACATTCTCTTCAAAGGGCAAAAATTTCAACCTATTTTCCTTTTTATTTTAAAAGCTGGCACGTCTGGGCTTCCATAGAGTTGTACCCAGAACTCTACCCTTTCTTCCAACAAGCAGACACCAGTGCAAGTCTGGACAGCCTGCCTTTGCACACAGATGCACAGCTGACGAATCACTCCGCCGGCACATTGGCAAGTAGACCCTAAATTATGGGAATTTGATGGACGGTAGATAGGACTTTATATTAACTAATGTTTGGGCTATTTACACTCTAATAATCTGTTGCATTGTTATACACTGACTGTATAGCGGTGTCAGTGGAAAGTAACATGCTGCTTGTTTAAAAAACGTATTCCTTTAAGTAATTGGTTTTAGTCACTCAGTGAAACGTTATTCATCTTTGCATTTGAAGTGTTATATCTACTCGTTATAAATTCCTATATAATGGGAGGTTAAATTTAATAGTTTCATAGGACTACTTTCAGTCAATCCAAACCGTTGACTGGGAGAGGCGGAGCGGATGTCCACCTCAGTTTTATGCGGGTGTTGTCCGCCCCACACTCACTCGCGGCTGCTTCCATCTATCCCTACGCTTCTCCGTGCTCATCAATTAGGCACAAATTAAGCCGTTGTAGATGCTTTAACTGAGCCCCTTTCCCAACTTTGAGGAGGATTATTTATCGTGGACGAGTGGCCCCGGATAAGTTTTTTTGTTTCCTTGGAGAGCAGGGGGGACAGCGGAGAAGAACCCGAAGGCAGGTAGAGTGTGACTGTAACCTCGACTTCCAACTACCGACGTTACTAATGTAACGCGGGGGGTACGAGCCGCCCGCAAGCTAGGTGGCTAATGCTAGCATCCCGAGGACTTCTAACTGCACTTTATCAGGAGGAGGGGGGGAGAGGGCGAGTTTCTGTCGCCTAATTTTTATTTATTGCTTGTTATTTTTTAAATAATTCTAACAGTTTTATCCTGACCGTAAGTTTTTTTTTGAGACAGAACCGTAAAATTCAGCCAAAAGGAGTCGAAAAGTAGTTGTTTTAAGTTTCAGAGAAAGAGAGACCCTAGCATTGAGGAAAAAAACAACAAAAGGACCCCAAAGTATGACACACGCCACGCATCAGAAACTGTTTAGAAAATCTGCTAAATCCTTCGTTTTATTATTTAAAAAACAAAAACAGTAAATTTTCTTTACAACCATAAATATCTGGCAATGGGCATATTACCTAAGAAAAAATATCTATTCATACTCCTGAGGTAAACATGAACTGATGTAACTTTAAAAATCAATAAGCACGCTATAAGTTAGCATTAATTGTAAGTAAGAATAAGAAGACAATAATAATGAGGGGTCGTTATAATGATGTATTTTTATGTATATAATTGTGTATATATATTTATCATAAAACACATATGCTGTTTTAAAAGTTATTAAAGCACAATTTTAAACGTGTATCCGAATAGTTTTAGATATGTTTGGGTCTGTTAGCAATCTAATGAGCGTATATCATTTAGTTTATTGGTGCTTTTACTAGTTTTCAAATTGATCGAGGCTATCCTTAGCCGAGGCTACCGTGACCCCCCGCATTGCAAACTCTGTGAAAGTGATCTTGAGCGGAATCGAGTCTCGTTCCGCTCAGATGGGGATGTCCGAATTGTTAATGTAACATCGGTTACTTAATTACGAGTTTATTTCTTTGTTTATTTAGTTTTTCTCCGGTGAAGTTAAACGGGGCAGCTGCTGTTGGGAAGGGAGAGGGAGGGGGGGCATCAGGGTGCAGCGACAGACAAAAGACCTCCAGAGAGCCTCTTGCATTGTCTGACTTCTGCTGCTGCTGCTGATGGCTGGTGTGATGTTAGGTTTTCGGATTGTTAATATATTTCAGCTGAAGACGTGTATTTATACACCGATCAATCTGAATGGCTTGATTAAGAGATGCAGCCGTGGTAGAGAGAGTCTGTCTCTAAACTTCGCGTCCTCTGCTTTGTTCCGGTTGAGAAACTCAAGATGATGATGATCTGATGGAAGGATTAGGGTTAGGAAAGTTCAAGCATACATAATAATGTTTATGATCTAATATTACTTGTTGTGTGGATCTGCATCTGGAGTTATTCCTCACTAAAACTACAAAAAAACTACACTAATTTGAAGCTGCTCTAAAATAAGAGACTTGCATTTATAAGCACTGATTAAAGTGCTGCTACAATGATTCTCCCATGCTCATCTAGGATGCTCATAAATATCGTTTTGTTTCCTCTGTTTTTGGGAAATTTAAATAACCTGCTTGGCATTTAGTGAGGTTATAATTGTGCGAATGCCTTACAGTATTCACACTATTGAGATCCTGTTTTTTTTTCTTTTCTTTTGCTTCTTCTGGTTGCTTCTGTTCATGTTCTGTTTGGACCTTAATTATTTCTGCATACTTTGTGCTATTTCAACCATTCAACTTCTATAATATTCAGCACTTTTAGGACATGGTCACTGTATCTTTTTGGTATGTCTATCTTTTATACTTTTTAAACTATTCAGCTTCTTCTGCTCCCATAGAAATGAATGGAATTCTGCAAAAAATCCGCTAACACCTCTGCTACTTTGCCCTTTGACTGCTTCTGCCTACTCCCGTTATTTTTCATATCTTTTATAGTTTTGCTTCGGTTATGCTTCAAACTTTTTAACACTTTTCACAGATTTTCGATTTTATAAGGGAGGTCAATGGCTGATGAGGGATTGTTCCAAGGTCAATGACTGGATGCAGTCAACAGAGCTACCTATGATAACATTTTACAAACTGGCTGTATGTGTTCAGCAAAGTTTGACTATTTTGTCTTGTCCTTTGGAGTAATTTATGTTTTTATGATTGGATCTGCATTAGGTAATGATTATACTAAACTGTACTGATTTGGACACATTTTTTTTATGAACATGGTTCCATGTTAGATTTAAATTAGACCTTTTTCCACTTAAAGTACCTTAGGATGACATTGGTTGTGTGTTTGCGTAAGATAGATAAACATTGTTTAATTTATGATATTTAAAGATCTTTAATGAAGTAATTCCAGATGAATGGTCCTATATATTTATTTAAAAATTGATTTTGCAAAATCAGATAAAATTTTATATATAAATATGCTATGAACTGATTTACTTATTTAATTTTGATTTTAATGGCAATGAATTTTTATGTCGTGTTGGACATGTGTGGTTCTGAAAAACGCCCAACAAAGAGCATCGTACAAGTTTCAAGTTTTTTATTTTACCTTATCTCTTTTCCATACATACCTTGGCATTTGCGCGATGATACTTATTTCAAGTCTCCACACACATTACTGAGAGACGACAGGCACGGTTTTTAAAGATGGATTACAAAAGACAAGCCACAAGTGTTCCTCAAACCCCATCAGAGACTCAACACAGCAATAGGAAAACTGAGCTAATGTCCAAAGCAATGGAAGGTGCCAAACTGGTGTCTGATTGGAGATGGAATAAGATGAGGGAAAATAGGGGGAGCTGTAAGAAAATGTAGGATCATCAAAAAGAGACCTTTTAAAATAACTTACAAATATCCGCATTTCTTGCCTGAGAAAACAGAATTCCTCTAAAACAAAGATCTGCAAAATTGCAACGACAGATGCCTTCTTTTCCTCTCTCCTCCCATGCAAGTGCACGGCACTGGTGTTATTTCAACTTGTCGCCAGAAGGGGTAAATCTCTGCAAAAACCCTGGAAGTTGTACTATGCTCCTTTAAATGATATTTGCATTTAATCTGACACCCTGTTTGTTCTTTACGTCTATGGAACTACAGGAAAAAGATGTGTAACTGTCATAAAGATCAATTTCGTATTTTAAATTTTGATTCGGGACAAGCCAGCATGTAAGATTTAATCAGTGAACTGATATCAACAGGTATGACTAAACTATGGTGATAAAGGCTTGCACATACCAAAAATTAGCCTTTTTATTTTTTTTTTGCTTTTTACCCCACTTACTGTTTTCCTCAGAAGTTGGCAGCAAGACAACTCACCTTTTTTTAATCCTAGTTATAGTTCTCATAAACCTTTGATCATATGTTTTTGGCACATTTTTCTGTTTCCTGGCCTGTAAAGATCAACAAATGTACATTTATACTTAAACAGCTCATTTTCTTGTTTTTCAATTTTGTAGAGTGACAAAGGAAAATTGCTAACTTAATTTGGCGTGCTTCAGTGGTTAGTGTGTGCGACCCAGGTACGGAGGCCTTAGTTCTCGACACGGCCAACCGTGGTCCTTTGCTGGGGGAGTGTGGCCTAGTGGTTAGATCAGTGCCCTTGTGCTCTGAGAAGGTTGCAATCTGGTTTGACCCCCACAGCCCGCACTTAGGGTCTCTGAGCAACACCCTTAACCCCACACTGCTCCCCAGACACCACACAGTGGCAACTTGCTGCTCCCCAAAGGGGATGGGTTAAATGCAGAGAGTTAATTTCTCCATTGTTAGATCAATAAAGTTTGATTTCTATTCTGTTCTTCTATTCACGTCATATTTATCTTAGTCAATGACAAAGCAATCCAAGGATTACTACGGTAATTAAAAGACCTATCAATCAACACCATTTTGCCCTGATTTACCTGTTGCATTTATGTTTTTGTTTTTAAAAGTGCAAATGCTCGAGGCCCTGGTGAATTAGTTCCAAAGGAAATGTAGCCAAAGACCAAATGAAGCCCACAGTGTTGCTCCTGTTTGCAGCTAAACCTAAAAGGTTAATGCCCGTAATCATTCTGCATGTAGCTAGCTTCTAGATGTTGCACCCTTCCTTGATTTTGCTTAAAGGACTGCAGGAGAAGAGGATGGGATGATTTACCACACATTTGGACAATGTTGTTTGGAGCAAATCCTGGTTAATACAAACTATTTTCAGTAGGACATGAAGGATATTTCTGAAAGGACTAGTGACACTTGGACTCATTAGAGCTGTTAACATTGCCTCACATTCAGAATAAGTGTTCTTTTTAGACATTTCCTCCTTGGGACAATAGTTGTCTGTTCTGTTAACAGTGGCTTAGAAGACCAAGAAATGTTTTGAGATGGCTAGAAGAGCAACCCTGTATATTAATGGTTTGCTTTTTTGCTCAGCTAGGCTTAAAATGACTTACATGTATAAGTCATTACAAAAGCAAGTGAAATATCCAATTAATATTAAATGCTTTGACTCATGAATGTTCTAAGAGAAAAAACAGATGCAGATTATCATGATATCCCTCTCTGTTGGTAATCACCTGAGGTCGATAACCTCTCTTGCTTGCCTTTGCAGTCAGTACAGTGGTGAACATTTGTCAAGTTAAAGAAGAAAGAGATTAATTGAAATTAAAAAACAAGAACAATATTCAGAAATGCAGACACAAAATACACCTAAACCTGTTTTACTCTTAAAAAAAAAAAAAAAAAAAAAAAAAAAAAAAAATCCCACAGGAATCTTTTAATCCCTTCTGATTAATTTCCGATGTGTTAAATGAAAGTGCAGTTTAAAACAATGTATTTTATTCTCTATTATCATAATGCCTCGTGTTTAATTCAGATCTAAAAACAGATGAGTATGTTGAATCTCAGTCTGACGCATGAATTGATCTTGACGTTGAAAGTGGTTCCATTAAAATGGTTAAAAACTCAATAATGTGATACAAAATGTAGTGTTATTTTTACTGTGATTTTCACTAAGTAGTTTTCTGGGGACAGTCTTCTATTTCTTTGGAGTCTGACTGTTGGATGTGTTTGCTTAGTTTAATCAATAGCTACAAAATAACTGTTTCTGATCCTACTCGCATGTTCCTATAATGCCAAGCTAATGCTAACATTTTTTTAAATTATTTGAATACAAATCCTTTGTATTCTTTATATTTTTCATTTCCTGGTTTGAAAACTTTTTGCTTTTCTCAGAACATTATACATTTTACTAAGCCGTCTGTTGTCTGAGCCTACCTACTCAGTACACAGAGCAGGTTAAAAAAAATGCACATAACACTGCATGTAAAAAGAATATATGATATATATGCACTAAATTTCATTTTGCAAGCTTTGCAAACAAATGTAGTTTTTGGTTAAAAAAAAAAGAACTATGTGTAAGACATTAACTTGCTGGTTTTTGTGGGGGGCATAAAATCAGCACCAGCAGCTAACCACAAGTTTTGTCAGCAATGCACAATTTTAATCGCAGCCATGTATCAGATTTGATATGGTGGAAAGTCTCCAGAGTTCTGCTAATGACGTTATTTGGTGCACACTGCAAAAATGATCTAGAAATAAGTAAACAATTCTTAATTTAAGTCTATTTACCATTAAGTTGATTAGGTAAACAAGATGATTTATGCATAATTGCATAAAGAACATGATTTGCCAATGGAATGAGTATTGCTATTCTTAAAGTAAGATAATTACATCATGTGCACTTGAAATAAAACAATACAATAGTTTTTTCTTATTTTAAATGTACGCTGTTTTATTCCATTGGCTTACTTACCTCCTTAATTTAAGAACAATATGCAGTGCAGTGCAGTGCAGTGCAGTGCAGAGACGCAAGGTGTAGAACACAATCTGTTTTAAATGACTCAAGTTTGTATTTTATTGCAGAAATAATCCAGCCTAATTTGTAGATTTAATCTATAAGAAATGAAGCTCTCCACTGATGGCGTGTGTGTGTTTGTTGCAGTCATGCCCTCAGTGATGGAGCGCTCTGGGGCTGGGGTCCTGTCAAGGAGCAGGGCCAAAACAGTCACTAATGGAAACAGCCAACCTCACTCCGAGGAGGAGAGCAGCGATGAAGAGCACGCTCATGGTAAACACACTCCTTGAATCGCATGATGTTGATTAAATGCCTATACACAGCACTTATATATTTTAACAGGTAAATAAGCTTGATGCTAGCTCTTCTTCTTGCTCATTTGTGTTAAAGTTTTAGTTTAGGAACATTTTCCTTTCTTAGCATCCCCCTCTTTAGTCTTCTCTTCTTTACTCCTTTTACTCATGTGATATATCTACTCGTGTTTCAATCACCCTCAGCTTCTCCTTTCCAATCCTCTGTCCCTGAGGAAAGCCTAATGTGTATTCTTGTTTCTAACACTCTCTGTCCTCTAGTTGCTCTCTTCTAGACAGTTTTCTTCCTAGATTGTTAGACAAAGTATTAATAACTTAAAGTCAGCCTCTGCTGTTGCTTTGTGTCTTTCATTTTTTTCTAAAATGTTGCTGAATTGTCTGGTGGAGTATTTATCACAGAAAATAAATATATGCTGCACTATTCTCCTCTACCCTGAACAATAGAAGTTTGAAATTAAATAATGTCTTAAAGAGGCAGCAGTGTATAATGTAAAAGTATCTGAGCTCCATTCTTATCATTGTTAATGCAGACGGTAAAGAGTCTTTTTCTTACTTTGCTCCTAAACACAGACAGCATGATCAGAGTCGGGGGAGACTACCAAGCCCAGATCCCAGAGTTCAAACCAGGTGAGCTGGAAGAGAGGAAACGGTATACATGAAGCTGAGGATAAAACTGAGGAAGTGAGAGAGGGAGGAGATGGAGAACATTTTTAATTTAACAACAATGTGATTTAATGTTTTAATATTGTTCAAGGCCATCAACCTGCAGAGAACTGCAAATGAAAATAAAGCCCTATGGCCTAATCTACCATATTTACATGACGGACTGAAACATTTGTGTTGATTTATGTGCGCTGCTCGTTTTAGATAAATAAGCTCAGAGAAGATTTCCTAGTTATGGATATGCTTACAAAATAGTGTAAAAATATAGGTGATTTTAGACCGTATCCATATAGTTTAACTTCCATCCATTAAAATGTTTCTGTTGTCGTCATCAGACAGTCCAACCCGCTACAATGAGAAGGACCAGAGGAGCATGCTGGTCTGGTGTCCCAACAGCCAGCTCTCAGACACAATGTGTAAGCTGCACAAACTGACTCTACATCCATCTACAGAGAATGTATAACCCTGGCCATCATCTTTATCTTTTTCATCTGTGGTTAATTGTTTTCTTCATTTCTAGTGGATGAGTACATCCTAATGGCTAAAGAAAAACACGGATACAACATGGAGCAGGTATGATTTACATCTAAATATGATTATAAAATTCATAAAAACACATTTGGTAAGCTTCTCTGTTCCTGGCTTCCTGGGTCTTTGTTCCCATCAGTCTTTGGGGATGTTATTATGGCACAAACACGACGTGGAGCGCTCCCTGGCCGACCTGGCCAACTTCACGCCTTTTCCAGACGAGTGGACGGTTGAGGACAAGGTGCTGTTTGAGCAGGCCTTCAGCTTCCATGGCAAGAGCTTCCACCGCATCCAGCAGATGGTACGTAATGGCAAGAAACACAGACAGACAATACATAACACAACATCTTATGTTTAAATATCTTTGGAACGATAAACTAGGACTAACCATCCCGGACCAGCAGTGGGAAAAGGGGGGGACACGAAAAAATGTAATGAGGAAAATGTTTTATTTTCTTGATGTTTATCACTAATCTGTTTCCTCAATCAACAAATTTATTTAAAAAAATGTGGGTTTGTTTTAATGTGGTAGATCAACTTTAAGTGCTACGAAATTGTGAAGTATTTTAAAGTGATATATAGTTAACAAAACATTTACAAAACAACAAGCATTTTCCATTAGCCTAACCCTAACACTTCTCTGATTCCCCTAAATAAAAACCAGTGAAATGAACAGACAATAAAAACCACAGCAGGACAGGCCAGGCACTGCTTTATGGGGAGTTTTAACCAGAAATATTAAAAAAAAAAACATTATTTTCATAAATATTTTCGGAAACTAGAAGGTTTAGCCTAGAAATTATGTATCACATGTCACTTGGATTTACAGTTCCCTAGTAATTTACTTTTCTATTTGGTTTTTTGGTTCTGCAGCTTCCAGACAAACTGATCTCCAGCTTAGTAAAATACTACTACAGCTGGAAGAAGACCAGGTCCAGAACCTCAGTGATGGACCGACAGGCCAGGAGGCTCATCAACAAGAGAGAGAAGGATGACAGGTTTGAAAGCTTCTATTGGTACCTGTAGGAAGGAGTCTGTAGGAATTAAAGATCCCAGGCATCTCTGATCAAATCTGACATTTAGAGAACTTCTTTGTTAAATAATGCCTGATTGTTACTTCATCCTGGAAAACAAATCTCATGAATATAAATGAGGTAGACTCATTATTTCCCTCCTTACATATGTTGAATGTTAGATGAGAAGCAGGAAGAAGGGGGAGTTGTAGTGCAGACCAACGTTGTTTAACCTTTGGTGGTTTTTGTTTTTTTTCTAATGCAGCAATGATGAGATTGAGGAAGGAGAGCCTGGTGATGACAGCGACTTTGAGGTTGATGCCAAAAAAGAGGCAAGTACTACAAATCCAAACTTCCAGAATTATAAAAACAGTCTTAAAACAGACGCTTCCTTCCACTCAGGCAGTAAAACAGAACACAAACAGCACCAGTTCAGACAAAGCCATCCCCAGCCGGTCTGGGCCAGTGAAGAAGGAAAGCATCGGGGCTCAATACAGACATCACCCGCTTAGAGCTCGCCGCAGACCACCCAAAGGCATGCACCTCGACCAAACGGACATCACAGCTCTGTCCACCTCTCAAGACGCTGGAGTTCTGTCCATACGTCAGCTGGACGGACAGTTGGTGTCGCTCAAGAGACAGGTGGGTGGGTTTCAGAGATTCTCCTCACTAAAGGCTGTCCAACAACATCAGGCCCACCTCACTAAGCAAACGACTGATCCCCTTTTAGCATCTGTTGGAAATAAAAGGACCTTCTTTTATATATTAATAAAAATGTGGACGGCTGCGTATTGTTCCTCAAGGGTAACATAAGGCATTTTATTTTTTTATTGCTTCTTGTTGAGACCCTCCTGAGCAGAGTTATGTGCCATTTTAACATGTTCCAACAACATAACAGCAGATTTATATGCCAATGTCACTAAATTGCTTTCTTCCTTGTAGCTAAACTGGTTTTACTAGAGTTTTGTGGCTATTTTCTGATCTGTTTTTTTTTTAAATAAAGAATTAGATTCTACATTTCTTAGTAAAACTATTTCAGAGGAAAAGATAATAGAATTTAAAATGTTTTCACGGCATTCCCTCCGTTCTATCATTAATTACACTGGGATATTTCCAAATCCTGCGTCCTCCATGACGGATGATCTGAGCACTTTGCTGTAGCACACTTTGCTGTAGCACCTTCTCCTATGGGTCCTCCTTCAGTAAATGTCGCCACACTGAAGAGTGTTGCAGGCTGATCAAGTTTAGAAATCTCTGAATTGTTTCACAAACCACTTCTTTCGGTTTTACACTGTCGCCATCTGCTGGCAGTTCTTATACTCACATCCATTAACTTGATATCTTCAGCATTATTGCCTCCAATCACATGGTCTCTTATAAGTCCACTAAATGCCTAAATTTACTAACAGAGCAGAAACAAAGTGTAAAAATAGGGAAATATTATATATTAAGCCATCAGGGCACATGATTTAATCAGAAAGCTGTTTTGCATTAAAAATAAATTACTGGCATAGAATACTGTAAATTCATTGGGTTTATGAAACTGGATCCTGTGGAGAGGCTATGAGCCATCAGTATCTTACATGAACTGAGTCATACCTTCAGTGATCTTACTTTAGCTAAAGGAATTAGAGATCCACAGAAAAGAAGTGAGACCAGTTTTTAAAGCAGCACCGTTATGTTTCTATTAGCTGGTTGGTCACATGAAAGCCTTTCTTATATATAAAGCCTCTTATATAAGAAGAATGATCTGTTACAAACATGTGAAATGCAGCTAGAGAAGGTCTCTTCTTGAAAGTCAACTTTATAGCATTCATTTAACTGGTGCCAGGTCAGTTTCAGCAAACAATGTCCCTATGTTGTGCCAACTTGTTTTTGTACCTATATTCTAAAGAAATGACATTTTTCTTTTGTACAACAGTATTTTGAAATCTTAAAAAAAGGTTGATTTGATGAAAATTTTGCATTGTGCCACAAAACTCTCCTCTTGCATGTTTCTGCTGTCCATAGCGTTCCTTCAGTGTCGTTGCTAAGTGCTACCTGGTCCCAATGTAATTTCCCATTGGGAACCTACTAGAACTAAGTTGCTAACTGATTAGCAAGATGCTTCCGACAAACACAACCAAACATGCTTGCAAACCTTCCGCCACAACAATCCCACCCCCTTGATAATCGACCAATCACATTCACTTTATTCACTTGTGTAAAGTCGGGCACCACTCGGGAGAATTCGGAAATGTAAAGGTTGGAACAGCCGTTTCCCTACGACTTTAACTTCTATAAACAAAGACTGATTAGAACTCTGTTTAAACCAGAATAC
This sequence comes from Cyprinodon variegatus, assembly GCF_000732505.1. NCBI lineage: Eukaryota > Metazoa > Chordata > Actinopteri > Cyprinodontiformes > Cyprinodontidae > Cyprinodon > Cyprinodon variegatus. Next base: position 120,163 of record NW_015151220.1, read on the forward strand.
CTCTGAGGGACCTTCTGGTGATACATATTATTTAAAGCATAATTTTTTTCTGTAGATCATTCAAAGGTTAAAGGAAAGCTATTAGGATCTGTTAATAACTAAAACACTCATGTAGCAAACTGGTTTCAAGAGAAGAGCGAGGAAAACGTGTATTAATTCCAGTTCTTATTGATTGTTTTTCACAGTTTATCATTATGGGCCATGAGCATATTTTTTAGATAGAGGTTGAAAGTTATCAGTGATCCATTTTAGCTCCAGTGGCCAGTTCACACCTAAAACATCTAAAGGGAAGTTTAAATAAGTTGCTCCATCTCAGAAAAAACGGTTAGTGAGATTATTTTAAACTTGGTAAGACTACTTTTAATTGGGTTATATCTTAAAGCTCATAGCCCAGGATTCTACTTCTACATATCTGAACTGATTTCTTAGATAATTTAGTGCTTTAAATGTTTTGGTTTTGTTTAATTTTTCTCAGGTTCAGGCGGCCAAACAGACCAACAGCAGTTTGAAACAGAGCCTGACTGAAGGTGTTGATGCATTCAGACCTGCAGAGGTAAAACTCAGGTTTCTGTTACTGAAAATTGTCCACTTATCCCATTTTATCTACTCTGTAGATAATTTAGTTTGTCTCGGTGCTCTGTCTCTCCTTCAACAACCTCAAAGTTTTTTTCTAACATGTAAGACAGATTAGTCTTGATCTTTCCTTCGCCATCTTTATTTTCTCACCCCCTCCATCTCCTTCGTCTCCTCAGCCTGCCCCAAAGATGAACTCTCGTTGGACCACAGAGGAGCAGCTGCTGGCTGTGCAGGGTGAGTAAAAGCCAGGCCTCCTTCTCCTCTCCCCCTCCCCCAGAGTCTCCTGTCTGTCCTTTCTGCCTCACATCCACAGCCAGACAACACATTCATATTCTCTACACAGGAACTGTCTGTGCTGCACCAGCTCCCAGCTTCTCTACACCATCCTATTGTTAAATCATGTGGCTGTTCTAAATACTTTATAGGTAGTCACACAGTCAGAGGTTTACTAACTTATATAGTGGACATTAATCTATTTTATTTAGCTTTTAATTTAACCGTTTGCATAGGCTATGTAGAGGGGTCCAAACTTGTGAAGAAAAGAAATAATAAAACGAATATGCACCATTATTTGATATATACACTACAGTTCTCTTTTTGGTGTTCTACAAAACCTGAATAATTGTTTTAGGATTTTGCCTTTATTAAAAGCCAAACTGTTCTGGGTCCATTGCAGCCATATTTCAGTACAACACATAATCCTGCATTGACAATATTCTGGCTGGGTTCTTTAACGGGCTTGGAGATCTTTCTAAAGATCTTACATTGCCTGAACAATCGATGGAAGAGAGGGCTTGAATTTCCTGCTCCTCTCTCTTCTCCCTCATCCTTTGCACATGCTTTTCAAAGTCGTCTGGAAGTCTTATTACAGCTTAAGAGAGCTTCTCTTGGTTATGTTTAAAAATAAAGAAAATGCCATGGTAGTCAATGCTATGCATCATATCGGATGATAAAGGGAAAAAAATACGGCCAAAAATCCTTCCAGTTGCTAAGTAATTTAACCCAGACCAAAACAATGGAAAAAAAGAAACTCTGATCCACAAATTTACTGAAGTTCTCTTAAAAAAATAACATCTGAATCTTCAGAATCAAGCTAGCTGATCTACTCCAGATTACATCCACCTTCAGTAACAACATTCTAGAATGATTCAGCGCCGCATGGAGATCGTTATCAAAGCTCCACTTCAGCTGGTTCCAGGCTAAATCATACCATCATGGTTTTTTTGGCTAGCAGACTTTAAAAGTCATGGTGCCAGGGTTGCCGGTATGAACTCCAGTTCTGACCCTGCTTGACTCCATGATGGTGGTCAGAGTCTTGTGGAGGCTGTGTATGGCAGTCTCACTTCTGTCAGTGAGCCCTGGGGCAGCTCTCCCTACAATGTAGCACAAACACACCCACCATCAGTGTGTGTGTGCCTTCAGCTGGGGCTCAATAACAGTAAATATATAATAAAGATGGGGCAGCCTTTAAGACTTCATGGGCCGAGCAGAGTTCCTGCAATTACACCAAATAATTTAACATTTTTATTTCTGCTAAGAATTGGAGTCAAATAGACAGACTAACAGAGGGTGTATTCAAACATTTGAACAAGTCATCAAATTTTTAGCCCTGGGGGAAAATAATCAACTGTAGATTTTCTTTTGAAGGGAAACTTTGACTGTTTTTTAAAATGAGATTCATGTGGGGGTACAACATCAATAAGTCCATATTTAGATGTTTCACACCAGAATCTGTTTCTGCTCAGCTTCCCGCAGTCGTCTACGCTGCGTTCAAAAAGGCAAAGCTTCTACAAGAACATGTAGATACTGACTCTGCTCTGATTAGAGAGCAGCAATAGCTTGAACTGCTGCTGGGGCCGTAGGCACAGCAATCATTCTGAATCATTGTTACCTAGGCTGAGTCCAGATGTGGATTAGAAAAGCTTAAAATGATCAGCGGCCCACAGGATGAGACTTTTGGCCATGAGCATTTATTTAGATTTTTATTTATTTATAAAGAGAGCTAAAATAGTGTAGAGAATGAGTGGAAACTAAGCTGAGATATTTGTATTACGGAAGCATGAAGGGACTTCTACATGCTCTAGGAAAAGCTCATCTGTAACTGCTTGTGTAAAAAAAATAAAAAAAAATAACAGTGACTTATATTTAAAAATTGAATTTCTAATCATCACCTCTTAGTATTTCCAAAACGGAAGATTTTAAAGAGTGACTATTTTACAATATAAAACGCACTTCATTGCAAATATTTCATCATTGTAGAAAAAAACAACCAGAAAACCACTCTACCGTTTTTCTTTTTTTCCCTACTTTTCTTTCAATATTGTCTCCATTGAAAGAGGTGAAATCAGTCTTCAGATGTTTTCTGGAACAGCCATCATTTTCCTGTGACTGCTAACCTTTCTTCAAACTTAAAGTATAATATGTAAGAAACATTGAATCTAAAGAATAGCCCAACTTGATTAATAGCAAACGGAGTGGACCTGTAGGGTTCCACAGAAAAGCATTAGGTTCTACATGAAGAACAGCTGAGGCCCAGAAAGGAAACGCTTCCCTTCCCAGCAGCTGCAGACGTTTCTCCATTGACCCAACCGCAGGTTTCCTGCTTAAACATGAGCAGGAAGGTTGGGCCTGCTGGAAGCAGGTGTGCTCACATGTAGGTTAACCGTGAACATATAAAGAAAGCTCTTCATTCAGCTGTAGCATGTTGCAGAGCGTTCTATGGCTGAAGACCATATTAACCTGATGTCTCCTTTTCAGCCATTCGTCGTTATGGTAAAGACTTTACAGCCATTGCTGAGGTGATCGGGACCAAGACGGCCCCTCAGGTGAGCCTTCTCTGCTTTATCTGACCACCTGCTGCATCTTTGTTAATCATTTCCTTTAATCTAACAGCCCTCGTTTGTAATTAATTTTCTCTCCATCCCTCACTGTCCAGGTGAGCTCGTTCTTCGTTAGCTACAGGCGCCGCTTCAACCTTGACGAGGTGCTGAGGGAGTGGGCCGCCGAGCAGGTGGCCACCAGCAGAGACCAGAGGGACCCCCGAAGGAGCAGTGAGGAGGTGGCAGCTCCAGACGGAGGAGCTGAGGAGGAGGAGGAAGAGGTGAGGCCTGTTTTGAGGAACATTAGATCCCAGTTAAAGATGATGGATGCTAATGTTTCATAAAAGATTGTTTTACCACCTGAACCAAACTGTCGTCTCTCCCTCTCAGGTCAAGATGGAAGACTCCCCACCAGATCCGACCAGCAGCTCCTCTCCCCCCTCTGCCTCAGTCACTCCTTCCTCCCTCTCCCAGCCTCCCCCTCTACTGCGCCCAGCTCCCCCCTCTGCACCACCGAGCCTCCTCCGCCAACCGCCTCCTCTTCAGACGCGGCCACTCCAAAGCAGAGCGCCACATAACCACCCTCCCCCTCCGCTCATCCGGCCTGCAGTGACCTCCTCCTCTAGCCTCAGGGGCTCTCCTCCCAGCTCCTCCTCTTCCACTGGATGCCAGATGCCTCCATCACTGGTCGGCATCAAAGTGGAGCAGCCCAACTCGCACTGATGCATTGGTTTGGGCACAAAATAAAGCAAATTGGCATCTTCACACTCAGGTCCTTAAAATGACCTTGTTCCCACACCTGTAAAACAGCTACCTCCAAACCTCAGCTCCACATCCGGCCGACAGGTAGAAACTAGAGGTTAACACTAAACACACCAGTCGCTTCCTCAACCTAAAGCTTTTGGATAAACTAAGACTGAAATACCGCTGCACCATCCTGGTCGTAAGAGTTTTTCCCCTATCTGAGCCAAACCTGCTTTTTGAGACGGGTCACGTGAAGAAAATGGCTTTTTGAGTTTTGCTTTAAATTTTTTAGATCTTCAAAGAAGATAAAAAAAAAAAAAGTGGTACAAAGGTGTAGAAAAGCTGAATTTGTTGTTGTGGCTTTTGGTAGTAGAGTTTGTCGCTTCTGGTCTGAGCTGCAGATCACGGCTCCTGCTCTGCAGTGAAAGCCGTGTGAAGTAGTTCAAACTGGAGTGGCGTTTAAGGTTTTGTTGACTAGGTGAGTCCTAGATTAGTGACTGTAAGTAGTTTAGATTGTGCGTACTTTATGACTGAGCACAAAGGAGCAAATGAGTAACTTTCAGACCTGTGAACAGGTCAGTGTCCAAAAAGAGTCTGCTAAAGAAACTTCCACACAGGTATTGAAAGACATGCTTTTCATCATTGATTTGATTATTACCCATCAGATGAATAAAAATGAAAGAGCTCCTTAGGACTAATCCAAATCATTAGCTTGATTTTTTTCCTTTTTAATTGAAGCACTGAGAAATGTTCCAGTTGAAGCATTAGGTAATTTGACCGTTTTCAGTATTGGTGAAACTTAAAATGTAAAGAGGGAAAAAAATTTATGTTTTAAAACCTTTATGGTTATCAATTGTTTGTTCAGGCTGCAAGAGAGTAAGACTTAGAGAAGATAACATGAAGGCTCTACAAAGTAAAGGTATTAAACTGTTTGCAACCAACTCTTAATTCTTGGAGAAACCTGTTTTGGTGTGAAGGAGTTGTTTGAATTTCAGCTCAGAGGTCAAATCATAGCATCTTTCTGCCTATTAAACTGATCGGACCAGGAAGGAAGTGGTGTAGATCTGGAAGCGCTTCCTGTTGCAGATCCAACCACCTGATGGCTGACGCCAGCCCACCTTGGAGAAAAGTCACACTTCCAGTCGCGCCAACATTTTCTTTAATGATTCCTGATGTAATGGAAAACATACAAGAACAAATTCAGACACAATGTGACGTCTTTTGTTTGCTCCTTTTCTTCTCACTTCATCTGGCTTTAAAGAGGACTGCCTTTGATTTTCCTTGTTCCTGCTTGTTTGTACCATATGTGAGAAGTTGTTTACACTGTGGCAGGAGAACTGCTTCTGTTTGGTTTAAATAAAAACCAAAATGTTCAGTTTTAGCTCTCGTCATTTATTAAGGAATAAATCGAGTTTATAATCTGAAGAGAGCAAAGACCATGAGGGAGAAATGGTGACTAAAAGGTAAAAGAAAGTGTGTATGTAAATGCTCCTGAACTTAAGGGTTAACCAGGGCGCCCCCAGAAAAAAGAACATGCCCTTAATGAAATTTGATTACTAGTAGCAGTTTTATTGCATTGGTTTTAGTTCCATTTTAGTCTACCGGTAATTCAGTTGTGAGACTCCAAGCAATGGCTGCTTTCATTTTATTTTTTCCAATTTCTAACAGCTTTAGCTCCAAGCCTTTTTGGCTGTCTAACAAACCTGTCCTCCATCTGCGCTAAAGCTGGATCTCCTTCCTCTGCTCAAGTGTTTAAAAAGAGAGGAAATAAATAAGTATGGTCTCAAAAAAATCTATTTGATTCAAATTTGATCAAATTCAAGCTTATTAGAAAAAGCAAGCCTAAAAGAAAGCTAGGAGGTAATGACAAAAGTAAAATAGCCTAATTTTAAGTAAAAGTGTTTAAAATACAAATGCCAATGGAGGTAGGGCACAGAATGAAGATAAGTGGGGGCAAGGACAGAACATGGCATGATGACATGGAGGTAGAGCAAGGAACAAACTGGAAGAGAAATGAGATTAAGGCCCATCATAGAGGAAGGTCACCTGTAAAAAAAAAAAAAAAAAAAGGACTGCAGACAAGACGGGAAGGAAAGGCAGGACAACTAGGTCAAAGGCAACAGGGAAGGAATGAAGGTAAGACCTAAGAAGTAGGACATTTAGACAACAGGATAGAGAAAGCCGAAAAATACGTTTTTTTTCAAACTTTCATTTTCTTTTCCAATAAATAAAATCCAAATATTCTACTGTAGACTGATTTCTAAGACCTACATATTCTTGTTGAGTAAACTACAAACCATTATCTCAGCCGGAAAGAACTGGAGTGAAGAAATAAAGTGACACAAAGAATCTGAGAGGCTCGGTCAAAGACACCAAGAGTTAAAAGTTTGGTTCATATGCTGTAAAATGTCAAGCAGACATGAAGCTTATTTGTATGATACAGCTGCACAAAAGTATTTTAACACCTCAGAAAAATCAGTGATTACAGAGGTCAAAGGTTTCCTGCAGTTTTTCACCTGGTTTGCACACTCCTCCACACAGACCTTCTCTAGATCAGTCAGGTTAATATGAAACACTGTTTTGGATCTCCCTCTAAAGGTTCTCTATTGGGTTTTGGTCTGGAGACTAGCAAGGCCACCCCAGAACCTTGATGTGCTTCTTCCATGTTATTATCCTGGCTGCGTGGTTCGGGTCATGGTAATGTTGGAAGACCCAGCCTCAACCCATCCTCAATGCTGAGGGAAGGAGGTTGTTCTCCAGAATCTGGCAATAGATGGCCTCGGTCATCCTCTCCTTCATACAGTGCAGTCGCCCTGTCCCATGTTCAGAAAAACATCCCCAAAGCATGATGCTACCACCCCCATGCTTCACAGTAGGGATGGTGTTTTTGGGGGTAATCCTTCATCCTCCAAGCCCAGTTAGTGGAATTATATCCAAAAAGTTCAATTTCTGTCTCATCTGACCACATAACTTTCTCCCATGACACCTCTGGAATATCCAAATAGATAATGGCAAGCTTAAGACAGGCCTTGACATGTGCAGTTAACTTGACTTAGTGTACTACCAACTGTAACCTTGGAAACGGTGGTCCCAGCTCTTTTCATGTCATTGACCAGCTCCTCCTGTGTAGTTCTGGACTGATTTCTCACCTTTCTTAGGATCATGGAGACCCCGCTAGGTGAGATCTCGCATGGAGCCCCAGTCTGAGGGAGACTGACAGTTTCTGATGATTGCTCCAACAGTGGACCTTTTTTCACCAAGCTGCTTTGCAATTTCCCTGTAACCCTTTACAACCTTGTGGAGGTGTACAATTTTATCTCGAGTCTTAGGACAGCTCTTGGCCATGTTAGTTATGTTAGTTGGATTCTTACTGATTGTATGGGGTGGACAGGTGTCTTTATGCAGCTAATGACCTCAAACAGGTGCATCTAATTTAGGATAATAAATGGAGCGGAGGTGGACATTTTGAAAGCAGACTAACAGGTCTTTGAGGATCTGAATTCTAGCTGATTGACGGGCGTTGAAATGCTTATTTGCAGTTGTAACATCTTATATTGTAATTTTTTTTTCTAGATTATGTCCCTTACTGTGGATATGCATCTACGATGACAATTTCCTCCATGATTTCTAAGTGGGAGAACTTTCAAAATAGCAGGGTGTTCAAATACTTATTTTCTTTACTGAATCTAAAATAACAAAAAGAAAAAGCAAGTCAGAAAAAACAGAGTCCAGGCAAGACCTTAAACTATCAAGTGCTCACTGAGGACTTCTTTCAGAGGTCACAAAGACCAACACCATCCTCTCAAACACTCTGGGGCTGTTTTCAATTTTAAAGGCTGCATCCTCCCAGGACCCGGTCTATCTGGACTGGATCCTTTAAGGTGTGTAAAAAATAAGGAGACCGTAAGAGTTTTGGCCATGGATTCTAATAGGTCAAGGCTTCTGCAACTTTTACCAGCGTATGATCTGTTGCCTAGCAACCGTGAGTTCACACACAAATCAGGGAAAAACTGTATACCAAACCTCTCACTGCAGTTCAGCCAGGTAAAGATAAAGATCAAGAAAGATAAAAAATATTTCAATAAAGCAAACATTGCTGCCATATATCTGACTCAATAACCATTTAAAAACAATTTGCATTATTTTCAGATTCACATATTTGTACTATATTAAACTTCACTTCCAATATTCACCACTTTTTGGCACCAAATACCTCCTCTGAGCATGGAGCAGCCGGCTTGCTTGGCCTCGCAATGAATCCTGGGATAACCAAGGATAGATAGGATACACCAGATCGGTCCTTAAAATCGGAATGCGTAACGAGGTGTCTTGCAATCCAAACAGACTGCGGCGCCGCGCTATGACGTAATCGGTACCAATCTGCAGCCTTCTAACTTGTCTTTGATCATGATTCAAAGAAAAAAAAAAAAAAAAGGACTGGAGAGGTCAAAGTTCAGATACCAGCTGACCCAAGAAACAATTCAGAAGAAACATTCGGTGTAGGAGACTGAAAATACATCTTTCTGGGAGGTTTGGCTCCATTTTACATTCGTAACAAAGCAATTCAGAGGACATACCTACAGTCAAACACGGTGGTGGTAGAGTGATGGTCTGGAGCTTCTTTAGGACCTGAATTACTCACCATAATGCAGATGATCCTAAAGGACGACTGCCCCTCAGTTAACCTTAAACTCAAACATACTACCTTAAAATTACAGAAACAATTGGATAAAATGTAAACACACATACGGACAAAATGGATTGATCTATTTACTATTAGTGATATTTGTATTAGCGTGCCATTTGTGAGGTGGTTAATGCTTATTACATAAAATAATCCCATAGATCCAGCAGCTTGTAGTCGGATATAAAACCCTCCAAGTAGACGAGCAGAGCAGTCAGGCCGGCATTATATCATTGTTTTATTACTATCATTGTAATTTTTCATTATGTCGTGTTTGAACAAAAACAAAAACCCAAAACAAATAATACATTTTCTTAAGGAGCTGATCGTCCCTCCCCAGTGGTCCCCCCCACCCCCCCATCCTCAGAGGAGGAAAAACAAAAACAAACCCACCACTACAGTTACACTTTTCCTCAAAACACATTTAAAATCAATGTAAATTACAGCAATGTAAAACGAAAAATAATGCAAAATAAAAATCAACCCTGAAAGATAATATAACAGCAACTGGCTGAATAATAATAATTAGAATCCAATACCCAGCACCTTAATACATTGATCGACGTATTAAAAACTGAAAGGAAAAAAGGAAAAGAGTTGAGTTAGGTTCAACTAACCGACGGCTCCCAGGCGTTCTCAGGCTGATTTGCTTTTTATTTCTGTTGCTTCAGCTCAAAAACTGAAGCGTCAAATGCAAACCCCAGAGTATGCCTGGGCGTTTTTCTTCTTGTTTTGTTTTTTCCCCCCCCCCAGAGCCCGAACGGGTGCTCCGATATGAGAGAAACTAAACTTTCTCTATCTACTTCAAGCCATTCTGGACCAACAAAGGCCTCCTTTAATGAAGTAAAAATAATATAAAAAAAAAGGCCCAAAAAAAACAAAATAAACCAGCAGTAGTCATCATCATCATCACCACCACCATCATCATTAAATAGATCAATAATCCAGGGAGGGTTGGAGTTAAATCTGAGCCGTTAAAGGTGCAGTACACCCTCAAAAAAAATAAAAATAAAGGCAGCAATGATATGATCCAAATCCCCCCCCCCTCGCAAAAATCTGTACAAAGCCCCAATAATTTCAACTACACAAAAATATATTATCAAATCAAAAAGTAGAGGAAAATAATTAACCATTCGTCGTCAATTATCTTTTTTTTTTGTTTCTTTTTTTTTTTTCTTCCAGTGATCTTCTTTATAACACATCCTCCAGAATAAAGAAAAAATAAAAGATGACTTTTCCTGTGAGTTTTGCTCTTTGGGACGTTTGAACAAGCAGGAGGAAGATGGGAGAGGAAGAGGCTGACATTCTGGATATGAAGGCGTGATGCCAACCAGCCGTAGGGGTGGGGGGGGGGGACTTTAGGGGCTTAACAGTACAAATAAATCATGTGAGCATGATTTTAAAAAACAAAAACATAACCCCATAATTAAATTGTTCTACTAAAGGCAACTTAACCCCCCCCTCCAATCTTGTTCCAGTGCACAACTCTTAAAAAGCCACTTAAAAAACAAAAAACAAAGATGGCGACATCAAGTCTGAGCGACTAAACTAAGAAACGGAGTGAGAAGGTTGAAAGTCCAGATGTGTTTGTGCTGTTGGGGGGCAGGAGCAGAGGGGGGGTCCGTCACAGAGGCCGTCCAATCGGTGCGTTTGTGGCTCAGTCTGTTCACTTTTTGGGACCATCGGAGCAAACGTGAACCAAGTCGGTACTAAAATAAGGCTCGGCAAAAACCCCCTCCCACTTTAGTGCGACCCCTCCCACTTCCATCCAAAGAGACTTGGCAGCAGAACCGTGCAGAAACTGAATAAATACAAGGAGGAAAAACTGGAGTGGTCCAAGTGATCAAAGTGCCTCCTAACAAAAAATAAAAAAATAATCAGAGAGAAGATCAGACATGCAGAAGAGTGGAACGTCTTAGTGGATGAGAGACCCCCCCCCCCCCAGGAGAGAAGAGCGGCGTCTGAAAGTCCTTCACACCTCAGAGGAAGTCGGCTCTGAGCAGATCTCCATCAGAAAGGTTTCTAGTCGCAGCCCTACTTCAGACTTTAGTCTAAACAACAATCATGTTTTAAAGTGACCCCAACCTTCAGCTAACCCCCCCCACCCAAAAAAACAAACAAAACAAAAACAAACTACAGCATCATCTTTCTCTCTGCTCACAGTTTCAGCTCATTGGCAATCTTTGAAGCAATGTTCTTGAAGGCAATGGACGTGCCCGAGATGCGCTTGAAGCGCACGCCGTTGAGGGAGAGCCGCGGCAGCTTGCACACCTCCATCTCCCACTGGACAAAGTCGTCGTGCGCCGGGTTGCCCGACACGCACAGCAGCATGTAGCGCTCACGCAGCTCATACTCGCAGCTGTTGGAGTCGAGCACCTTTCGGATCTCGCGCATCATCTCCGAGGGCTCCATGGACGACGTGGTCTTCATGGACCAGGTGAAGCGCAGGGAGCGCGGCTTGGCGGAGTCCTTCTGGCTGGCGTTGGCCGGAGGGGTGCCGGTGCCACCTAGAGGGGGGCGACGGAAGAGTTTTCATCTCAGAAACCTGACCTTTTCTGTCCTGTTAGCTTAATATTATAGACATTTAAAACACAAAGTTAACTTTTCCTTCAAAATGTATAGTGAAAATGTAAACATGGGATCAAAATAAGCTTTCATACAGTCACAAAAAAAGCAGAGTGCTTCTAATCCCAGTTTAATCCCAGATCTACCAGAACATTTGACCTTCTAGTTTTTAGACCCATCAAAAACCAAACTGTTGCTTCATTTAGTCAAAAAACTCAGATTGCGATGTGCAAAACTAGAAAAAGGTTTTCACTTATAAATAAATCAAGTAAAAAAATAAAATAAAACATACTTTGTTACAAAGAAATTAATATTTCTTATATAATTTTTTCATGCTAACCAATTTTGCTTCTTTAATCTCTTTATGACCCTGTGGGTTTCTGCAGACATGAGTCTCTGCACTGCAGGGATTGTTTTTAAAGTTTAGGTAGATCAAATCTAAGACTTTAAGATTCACTGGTTCCGTTAAATGAATCTGAAATTAATTACTAAAAGTTATTTAAATTTTTTTAAGTTAAACTAAGAAATGAAAATGATTTATTACAACCAGGTAGGAATTATTATCTATTTGTTTTATTAAGCTATACGGGTAATGGAAATCTGGTTTGGTTAATTTGGGAACTATGAACAAAAAGACCAATAAAAAAAATCAATAAAAAAAAACTAAATTTCTATCACAGGAATGCTATTTTACTCATTCTAGGAAAGTTGAGTGGAAGAAAAAAGTGCCATAGAGGTGCACAAGCAACCACAATAATGAGAGGACTATAATTTTAAAAATCAAAATGAGCAGAAATAAAATTTGATTTGCTTTACAAACGTCTTCCAGCTGCAGTCATTCCTTTTATTATCGCACTGTTTTTTCCCATGTTTTCAACTTTTCATCAATGTCAGGAGAAGGGAACCCACCCGTGTTTCCGGACCCCGGCGAGGAGTTCTCTTCATTGTTGGATGAGGAGGACAGAACGCCGCCGGAGGTCTTCTCAGACTTGTCTACAGTACTGCTTAGCACGGATCTGTGTGGAGTGACGTGAAGGGAAGGTGGGAACGGAAAGAGGAGGGGGGTTTAAAAGAGTGGAGAGGGTAGGAAACAGAGAAAGTTTCAGAGTTAAGAGGAAAACAGTGGAGATAAAAAAAAAGAAATTGGAGCAAGAAGCAGAGAAGAGTGGAGGAGGGATTGAGAGGAGAAGCAGAACCAATGAGGATGTGTGAATGAAGACCGGCTAAACTCTTACAGCACCTCCGTGTGCTTGTGTGCACACCATCCAATCAGTCGGCAGGTTCTCCCTGAATCTTTTTCTGCACACAAACACACGTGCTGGTGCCTAAACAGGAGTCGTTTCCCAACTCCTCCACTCACCACCATGCAGCTCACCCTCCACACCGACACCATCATTCTCTACTAATGACGCTACCACCTGTCCCCTGATTGGACAACCCAGAATCACAGACCAATTAGCCCAGCCCCGCTCCTCTCCCAAGCTCCCCACCAGCTACTGATTGGTTCCCAGTCTACTGATCGGCGGGCACTTTGTTACAACATGAGGACTTAAAAAGATAATTTTTTCCTTTGGTTTCGATCTTTGCGGGCTGTTCTCACCTGCTGCCCTCATCCCGACCCTCTCCCTCATACGGACTCCTCGGAAAAAATCAACACAAGTTTAGTATTTCTCTGAAGTTACAAAGGTAGTAATGATCTAAACAAAATACGGTCGCTCTGCATCACCATGCCCTCCTGAATACTCCACTCCAACTACGTATCCACAATTTCCTGTCAATCTTTATCAGATGGCATAATAATGGATTAGAGCCATGGATGACGAGATGGAAATCAGGACTGGGTTAGAAATAAATAAAACTGGTTCAAACTGAAATAAATGGCTTCTGACATAGACATGAGTAAAATTTTATGTCATATTGGGATCAGTTTGGACTGTATTGCATTTAACTGATTGATAATTCCTGGGTTTTTACCTGTTATGATTCGAAATGTCCACACAACATTTCTTTAAAATAGCCTTCTCAGATGATGGAAATTTTATGGTCACACAGGAAGTGACCCGTCATGTAAACACTGAGTCTATTGGCGAATAAACACATTTATTAAATGTTTAAAAAGAGGTATTGTAATCCTTTTTTAAAGAAAATCTCAGCATATTTAACATCTAAAAGGACTGTAGTGTTTATTTAAAAGAAGTTGTATTAATGTCTTTTCTCAGCCAAAACTACAGTAAACATCATTGATATATGTGGATTTACAAAAAAATCAAATAAATGAAAGGAGTGACTTCAAAAGGCACAAATTTAAAACAAAATTAAATGTAATCTAAGCCTTATTCTATTGAATACTACAGAGAGCCAATGTAGATCCTCTTAAAAAGCCATAAAAGGAAATTTTTGTTGCCTGATTTAGGATGACTTGTTTTGCCTGTTTCTTTAAGTCTTGACCGCTTTTTGATTTTGCGATTTCTTACAATTCATGAGTGGATCCGAAATGATTAAAGAAAAATAATCTGAAATTATTCACGTAGTACGGTTAAAAAAAATAAAGGTGACAGAGAGCGGGTCATAAGAAGCTGGATTAAATGTTTGGATCAAGGATGGAGTTTGGAGCACCCAGAGCGGCATGGTGAGGGGCGAGTCCGGCATCTGAGGGATGTTAGGAGCATAAGTGACCCCAGCACTTTGGTTAAACCAACCTGTATTAGTACCCCCCACCCACACACACACACACACCCTTTGTAAAATAAACACAAACATCCACTTTCATCCCAGCAGACTGGACAGAAAACACAGAAGACAAACTAGATGGAGACACTCGGATGTGACGGACCAAAACATTGGAAATGACCAATTCAACAGTCTTATAAGAATAAGGACAAATATTTGCAGAAACTGCCAGTATCATTTATACTTATCCCACTTAGAAATCAAAAATGTGTAAAAGCCTTAAAATAAATGTATCTGTAACTGCAGCAAGTAAGAAAAGTGAAGGGAAGAGAACCAGTCATGTAGAATAAAGATCATCGGTGGATCATCTGCCATCCCAGCACTGACTGTCTGCTCCTAGAACTGTCCTTTAAGATCTAAAATTAGATTTTCTAAAGTTTTAAACAAGGATGTTTGTCATTAGGTGAAGAAAAAGAGTTCAACAAAATCAAAAATCTAAAATAATCAAAAATCTACATAAAGGTTAATAAAAGAACAACTTGAACCTGCATACATCATTATATTTATATCTATATCTATATCTGGTTCTTAGGCATTTTAGCCAAATGATGAGGAACCACTTTTGAGTTTTCAGGCAAAGCGGACCTCACTTCCTCTTAAAATATCTAGTTTAGGGCGTGCTTCGGTGGCGCAGTGGTTGGTGCACACGACCCCATTTATGGAGGCCTTAGTCCTCGACCCGCGGATGAACCAGGTTCGAATTAGACCTGTGGTCCTTTGCTGTCAGCCTGTCGTCCGAGAATAAGCCGCTACTGCAGTTTGGTCTGCTGTTTCTCTAGGAACAGAGAAAGTCCCAGAGCAACACGGATCCATTACTGTGCTTTATTATTTTGCTCTCTCTACATCAAACCAAACGGAGGTTCTTATTGCTCAATATTTCTCTCATTTCACCACCAAAAATCACAAACCACTGAGGTAAACGCTACATATAGATGGTTGGAAATTACTCAGGATCCACCACAATATTGAGCCGCAGTAATAATTAATAACCAAAGTTGTTGGAAAATCAGATTAGTTTAAAAAAACTTTCAAGAAAATAAACAATTATTAGGTTATAAAGGATAAAGTATGGTTAAGAAAATCTACAGAAAAAGGTTTTGTATTTTCCTATATTTTCTTAATGCTAGTTGTTATAGCTTCAATGAAACTTTATTTTAAGGCTTTTCAACATCATAACCATTTTCAATGATATATCAAAAAGCATTAGAGTTAAGAATCTAAAATGATTCTGTTCTTGATGTCCTTTGATGGTTGAGCTCAATGTGATCCCAACCATCACACATAAAATCCCACATTTTAACAAAAAAACACATAAAAAAAATTCCCTTTTGTTGCCCACATTTTTTAATAAAGCTACAGAATAAATTACTTTTCTTTTGAAATACTAAAAAACAAATTCATCCTGACACAAAGACAACATGTAATACAAGCTCTGCACAGCAGGTGGAGCAATGGCCCACATAGAGTGGCAGCATTGCCCTACCTGCTGGTGCAAACGAACCAATGCAGGTGAGAAATGTGTCCTCTTGACATGCTTTTTGGCATTCTCAATGAAAAACATGTGAGAAAGGTGTGTGAGTGTACAAGTCCACATGTTTTAATAAGTGTTCACAAAGATAAAAGATTTAAAAAAAAAAAGTGGTTTCCAGCCACAGCTGCTCAAAGCCATCCAGGTCTGTTGTTGCTGCTTCTGTTGTTGTTAGGGAGCCAATGCATGAGTGAGTGAGAACACAGAGATGAATGTAAAAGTAAAAAAAAAAAAGCCTGAACACACTGCAGCCCCGTCCCTCCTGGGTCCTCTCCTCCTCTCTGCCTCTGTCCACAACTACACCCCACCAGAGCAAAAGGCTCATAAACAAGCTACCTCCTGACAGGAAGAAGAGCCGACTCCAGCAGCTGAACTGATTAGGGCAGAGAGAGCGTGATGGGTGATGGACTGAAGGAGTTAGCTTGGATTAAAGAAACACTGATGAATGTTGGGGGAGAGGTTGCACATCTAGCTACGATCGTACAGTGCTGAAAAGAAAAATAACCTCAAACCAAACGCTTAACGCCCCATTAAGGGTGGTTTATTGTTTTTCTGTCATTTCATTTCTCAGATTAATTCTGTTACCAGACAAAGGTGATCTATTGAAAGTAAACAAAATAAGATATGAGGAGCAGTGTGTGGCCCACTCTGCTTTGCTGAAATTATTAAATTCACATTCTGTTGTTTCTCAGCATCTTAAACTGATTACATTTTTGATTTAAACGAGGAGAGAAGCTCATTGATGTCTCAGGAGTCCCAGACCATCACACCGCCCTCACCTTGTTTCGATCTGAAACATTTCAGTGTGACAGAAAATCCCAAATAAAGACACTTTATATAGAGGGTGAATACTTTTTAACAGCACTCTTAGTAAGGAAATGGGACTTTATCTTCCATTTTTCATTTATTTATTGTAACTTTCTGCTCCTGAAAATTGATGTCTGGTATCAGATAGCAAAACCCAAATCTAAATCTATGAGTTCTGATTAGGTGGATGATCAGATTCTCTCTGTTGCCTTACTTCTCCCCATTTTTGAATCTTAGAAATATCTGTAATGTCTAGAATATGCAGGCAATAATAAATCTGGGTCTTAGAAGATCTAAGGTCTCACACTTTCCAGCTAAATGTTTAATAAACGGGGGCAGGGATGAGGTGGATGGGAAGGACGGTGGCAGGATGAAGAGGAAGAGAGGTGAAGCGTTATTCGGCATGAGGATGATGGTAAGTTGTATGGTGAGTGATAGGGATGTTAGTACGGAAATGAAAATAAAATCTGACCAAAACAATCAAAATCATGGGAAGAAAAAGGGGCCAAACCACAGAAAATAGGAACAAAAGGAAGATTTTGAACAAAAAAAAAAAAAAGCTGCACGAAAACACCAAAATAAAAAGGGAAGGATGTATATATAAATATATACACGTGTAATATATATATATAAAGAGGGAAATAAACGTGTAAAAATATATCAAGGGGGTTATGTTTAACGTCAGGTTTGTTGCCTACCTTTTTTGAAACCTTAACGAGAGATTTCTACAAAAAACAAAAGAGGGATAAAGAAAGAAAGAGAAAAAAAATTGGATATATAAAAAACGTACGTTTTTATAACTTTACTGTAAAAAGAAACTGAATTAAAAATAAAGTTAAAAAACCCCAACATCAGTGTTTCTGCAAAGCGTTTCCACATGGGGATTAAAAGGTGAACAAACATTGTTAGGAGGGATTTAAAAGGATCTCTGTGGGAACATTTAATTAAGAGTCCTCATCTCAACACCCCCTTCACTTTAAAAACAAAATGAGATGAAACACTCCTCCACATACACAGCCGTCCTGGTTACTCGCGTTTGTGATGTGAGAAGGGTCAACCGTGCAGAAAAACAAACAAAAAAAATATTCTAATAAACACAGAAAGACACAGTTAAGCAACAACTTCATCTCTAACACACAGCACAGAGGCCAGCCTGACTGAGGCGCTTACAGTCTAAGATTTCCTGCTTTCCTCGTTTGTGTGTGAGCATGTGTGTCAAGGTGTCCCCACTAGCGGTATTTATAGTTGTAGGAAAAGCGATATCTCCGGTGTAACCATGGATACTCTGAGTGGGAGGCTTGGAGAGTGGCTGTAACTCCGTCTCCTCCTCGTATACACACACATATATATATGGTTTGTCTCCATGTGGGGGATACAGGAATAACGCTGGCTTAACCTTTAGGAACACAGACTAACCCATCAGAACTCTAAAGCTGAAGCCTAAAACGCAGATTTACTCATTTCCACACCTGTTACCAAAAACTCGCAGGTTTTTCTGAAGAACCTGAGGTTCTGCTGTCCCTGCTGTCTCTCTCTCTACACATCCAGAGCCTTCCTCTTAGCCACTTTAGCTGGTTATCTGGTTTCCCTTTTGTCCTCCACTTGCTTTTCCCTTGATTTCATGTGCTAAAGCACATGAGCTAAAAGGGGGGAATTTTGTTAAGTAATGAATTGATTGATAGTCCTTTTTCAAATATAAAATAGTAAAAACTATTTTTAATAAGCATTAAATGATGCTAATTCTATCTAACTGACTTGATTTGCTTATCTTTATATTTATGACCATTTATAAACATCTTCAACGTCCTTTTATCATAGTGATATATCTATGAATGTCCTGTTTTTTTATACTTTACTGTAATGTTGATTCTTATAAACACCAATTTTAATAAAGCTAGAACTGTGCGTTTATAAATATCTCCTATTTCTTTAGACACCTGATTAATATCTATAGAAAATATCTCCAATTGAAGGTTCTATAATGGGCTAGATGCATAACTTCACTTAACTGAAGCAGCTCCTTTGTTTCATGTCTTTCTTTAGTGGATGAATTGAATAATCCAGGTGTGTCTGGCCTTTGTTGTCATGGTTACTGACGTCAGTCACAGCTGGGTTAATCACTTGATCGGGTAATGAAAGACAGGAAACAAAGGAGCTGCCTTAAGTTCAGGAAGTATAGTGCCCATTTAACCTAGTTCAGATATAGAAACCCACGGCATTCTGGGGGATGTAGGCAAAGGAAAGGATAAAAACCTCATGGTAAATACGGTTATTGGTAATTCAGTTTTAGTTTATATCAATGATAAATTCATAAGATTAATAGCTTAATTCATTTTAATATAAAATCAATATTCATCTTTATTAATTGCTATATTACTCAGTTCAATGGACTCGCCCAAATTTCTACTTTTATAGTATCTCCACAGCCTCAAACATGCTGAATAAAAACGTAATAAAGCACAACTTTTATTATTACTTTTAAATTATGTTCCTATTTAATACTAATAAATGTTTGTATGAGGACAAATCTTTTAGGTGTCAATGTGACAGCTACCTCTTCTTTGACTATATGAAACCATTTGAGCTCTGCTTTTATGAATAATTAAACAGCTACAATCAGTTTGATAAAACACACAGATTTGGATCAAGGCTGTGCCGTATGTTTCTAGATCAACCATTTAACCACATCAGCCGTTACCTCTACAGCTGCGTTAAACAAGATGCCAAAGAAATTGGACGGCAACCAAAATAAGTACCTATTGGGGACAGCTCCAACCCAAATTATAGAGCTGTTACCCTCCACTTTCTTTTTTCACCTCTGCAGAGTTAAAGCTCAGCCCCTCCATGGACTGCTGTGGATGACGGTGCAGAGGACTGTTATTCTGGGAGGAAACCAGCCCATTAAATAACTTTTAGTGCACATCTTGCTTCATGTGACTTAACCGCCTCTTAAAGATATTGACTACTAATATAACTCCCCGATGTTAGCCTCTCTTTTACTTCACATCCTATCCTCTCCTTCCTGTTTAATTTCCTTCCTCTAAAGCTGAAAACGGTGACAAACCTACAACTAACTCGCCTCGCTCAACTTCCCGAGCGCTTCCCCCACCAACCACTCACTTGCGTACAAACTTGGATGTGAACTTGCTGAAAATCCCAGTGGCGCCGTGTGTCCGACGGGCCTGGCTGTTGCCATGCGACAGGGATGGGGATGCGGGTCCCCCGGGGTAAGCGGAGCCCTGCTGGTCGCGGGCGCCCCGTTGCTGACCCGCGTGGAACGTGCTGCGGATGACCCCGCCTCTAGGGAAGTTGGTTCGGTCCGACACAGTGGCGCTGCTGATGTTGTGGGCCGACGGTGAGGCACCAGGCGTCCGTTGTGACGCGGCACTGCAGAGGTGATGGGAAGAGGAAAACAGAGGAGAGGGGGAAGGTGGAGGGGAAAAAAAGATTATAAAACAGGAAATGGTCATGAGAAAAGTAGGGGAAAAAAATCACCCACAAGCGTTTAAAGACAAAGTTGTTCAACATCTATATATTCTGACCGAGTAGAGTTCGGTCAGCAACACAAACAAATACACACATCATCTTCTCTGTCTCAGCCTGAGGGCTTGATGCATACGCACACTGTCGCACTGAAGCTAAGCTAAAGCATGTTTTACTCTATATGAGGCGCACACACCTGCAGCAGAAGACAAACAACCAAGAGGTAGTAGCTTCCAGCAGAAGAAGCAGCAGTGGGCTAAAGATAACATCACACAACTAATGTTTCAGGTCCAAACAACTTCAATAACAGGGCAAAGCCTTAACAGCTCTATGGCTGTTCCAGAACCAAAGATATGGGAATTATGCTAGTATCTCAGAGCTTAAAGCTCATATAAAGGCAGGTCTAAGTGGAAGCTCTGTATCTGGATCAGCTCAGACTGCTCCTCTGCTGTCGCTGCTCTCTTTAAACTAAAGCTACCCACCAGAGATGTGTTACATAATGAGGCTGTGAGAGCAAAACGGTCCTCTGCAGCCCCCTCTATGAAAAACAAAGCTGAATAGAGAGCAGAGTTAAGCGCAAAAATGTGTCTCCATTTCAGCTAAATAGTGTGAGGAATTGCTTGAGTGGATGCTATAATCTAACGAGGGTTTGCTAATGTCTGATAGCTCAAAAAAGTGGTATGCATGAGAAATGAGCTATGGGCTGGATAAGCTGTATTAGCAACAACCTATATGAAAAGGAGCAATGGACTTGAGGTTTCTAACAATGCAGCAGCAGCATCTATAAGCAAAGTGCAGGTTCTCTTTAAATGTAGCATCAGGTGATTCTGACAGAAAAAGGCTTGCAAAGTTTCAGTTAAAGTGTGCAAACTAAAGTTTTATTGGTTTGTGCATCATTGCAGCCACAGCACGCTGCTTTCCATTTTGTTTAAATACCATTGATTTTATACGTTGAGCTGCACCTGGATTAAGACGAAACCCTTTTGATGAAGCAGTCATCCAAATAACCTAAATTCAATTGTTTTATTTCGTCTCAAGAACTGTCCTGAGGCCACATTTTAAAGTTTCGGTCTAGTCTATTTTTTGTAACTTTGTCAAAAGAGGGTTTTTCTCCCCTCCACACCACAGCTGCAGCATCAGCCCCCTCCCCCATTCTGCAACTAAATATCAACATGCTCTCTCCATTCAAATGCAACCATGTTTCAAACTTTGAGAAATCAGAAATAGAAGAGATAGAAAAGTCTGCAACTTCTCCTGATTACAGCAATAGTTCTAAAAATAGCTCCTTGTTTTGCTTCATCTCAATGTCTTCAGAATCAATATCAGCTAAGTTGTCCTGCACTACATCATTACTTCTATGTTTATCTGTTGAAAGTATTCCAGTTTGCTGCAATGAATGAATTTCATTCCTCTTAAATAGCTGCTATCGATCTGCGTTGACTTTTCATAGAAAGTACTCCTAGTTAGCATTTGTGTATCAAGTTTCATCTCTTTTCTGGCTGGTCAGATTAGAGCTATTGCTGCCGTACACTAGATGTACTCAGTTTTTCTTTCCTCAGACACTATTGATGTCAGTAACCATGTGTACTCTCCATGTTTCTCAAGTTAAATAAGTTCTCCAAGCCCAGTTTGTTTCATGTAAGTGTCTTCCTGTGCTGGAACCTTACCTAAACTATTTCTTCCCGCTGTCGCTACATGCTTGCTTGGATATCTGTTGATTGGCATTAAATCCTCACCTTATCATGACTTAGAGGTAGTTTGTTTTCATATTTTAATTGATTTTATGCTATTAAGTATGAATATGACAATATTCGTTAATTACACTGGAGTTTCAGACAAATTTAATGTAAACAGATATGAATTCAAACCAAATGTGCTTGATGTTTCTTTTAAAATCTAATCTTACTTTAAAGGCCTACAAATTATTTTATGCATCTTTCATGTTGCAGCCACCCCTCCTTTCCCTGACCCGATTTAAACCCTCCAACCGTTTCCAATTCCTTCAGCTGCAGAAGAAGCCGCAGGCTTTCGAAAGATATCTTAAAAGAAACCTTCGGTTTTAGATTGACAGTTTTTGAGTAAGAGGAAAACGCTTGTCTCTAAAAAAAGGAAAGACAAATGAGCAGCTACCAGCTGCTGTGCTCACTGCAGGTGCAAAAATTAACACAAAGGAGGAGGCGTTCTGTGAGGGGAACATCCTGTGAGTCTGGAGACTGTTTTTTTCCCCCTCATAGAATATATTTGCTCTGATCATCAAAAGGAAAAGAAACAAAATAACAAAATCAATGCAAACCAGGACCATAGACAGAGCAGGATGCTAAACTCGGGAAATTCAAACTTTGCTCTCCCCTCTAAAGGGATTGTTCATAAACCTGGACTCTGAGCTGATCCCCAAACATATTAATTGCACTCCCTTTCATTGTGTGTAAAGTCAAAAACAACACTGTTTTAGGAGAACAGGTAAGTTTGTGGTAGAATGGATGAGCCATAAAGGATGGGGCAGAGTTAAGAGCATAGATTATGTTCTGAGTAAAGGGTCTCATGCATGAGTCTTTGGTTAGTCTAAGTGTATGAGTTGTACCTTTTCTCCGACGTTTCCAACCAGGTTCTGAACAGCCCAAGCTCAGTGCTGAACGACGCATGCAACAAAACGAGACTTGAACATGGAGCTGACAAAACCACAGGGCTACTTTGACATCAACTCTGCAGAAAATGGAGCTTCTCCATTGCCTTGTCACTTTGCTAAGGGGGGTCTCTGATCAAGCTGCAGTCATGCGCTCTCTGGGAACTCTCTGATTTGAGCTGGAAATCGGTTTAGAGAGACATATCAAAGTAGCCCTGAGAGTGACAGACAGGTAAAGCTTGAATGCCAGCAAACGGCGGGACAAACTAAGACACAGAATGCGTGTATACAGATGGCTCTGCCATAAAAAGCCTCCTCGGTGGTTCGTGTGAGGAGACTTCCAGCTTCACAGATAAAAACTGGGTTTTCCTTGGCAACTGTGTGCAACAGTCTATCTAAAAATTTCCGTCAAATTTAGGAAAGATGATTTTCTTTTTCTTTTTTTTGTGAGCCAGGAAAACCCATTTGTATACAAAGAAAAATGTCAACATTTAATATTAAAACAATATCAAAACATCAGAATTTGTATTTAGAAAAAAAAATCAACATATTAGACAAAGACATGATGAAAACAGATGGATTAACAGTTTTTGTCATTATAATTTAGCATATTGCATTAAGAAGTCACCTGGTAAGTAGTTAAATCCCATCTAATTAATATAAATATAATCAATCAGTGAAAGCCTCAAAAGAGCATTCTAAACATGCAGCTTTGTGAAGACCAAGAGACATCTAACAGGGATTAAGTTCTGGAGACCTTTTAATATGGGTTGGATTATAAATAATCAGAGTTTTGAACCTCTCAGAGGCATGTTTAAACATCCATCCATAGTAAACATCGCATTGACAGTATCATGATGTAGGGGGGTTTTACTTTAGCAGTGACAGGGACACTGGTCACTTAACAGGCAGTCAGACAATAAAAATGCTTTAGATCAAAGCCCAGACTATTCTATTTGAAACCCTTAAGCAAGACTTGTTTGGTATCCACAGATTCTAGCTAACCTTAAGCTATTCTGCAAAGAACAAACTAAAATTTTAGTCACCAGAAGTCAATAAATCTGGTCAGCGTAAACTTTAAACAGCTCACAGAAGCAAAGGCAAACAAAGCTGCTGTGGGTGCACTGATTGCTAACTCAGGGGAGCTGAAAACAAATGCACACGTTAGAAACCAGGCATATTTTTACTTAAAACCTCCCAATTGTGCACTGCTTTGGATATTTCTATATTACTAATTAATGATGTGAATGTAAAGAGACAAACATTTTTAAAGCAATGCTGAGTTGCAATGCTGAGGAGCAATGTAATATTTCACATATTAACTAAAACCAGCCCCTTTATGTGTGTCTGTGTGAATATCTTCTTTCCTAACACAAAATAAACAAGGCTTCCTGTTAATGGCAGTGTGGTGAAAAACCTGCTCAGCTTGATCTGAATCATGTGACTGCTCAGTTATGGTCTGACAGCTAAAAAGTGTGATTTGACAGCGCCTGTTTGGCTGTAGGAAAAAAAAAAAAAAAAAGCACGGCATGTCAACATTCCCACGCTGGCACCGTTTTCTCAACTCAACTGTGTAGTTCCCTGCTGTTGCTAGGGAACCAACGGGTCTGAGATGGCCAGTTTTAGAAAATGTTGCACATGTCGCTGTGGAGATGTTGTAATGGTAAACAAATGAAGGTTTGCAGCTGAAACCCTAAGGTAAAGATGTTCTAGATTTAACATATATATACAATATACACATTTCTCTAAATGAAATGGAAATAATCCAAAACTCAAATGTAAAGTCTGCAAACCTGGTCTTGGCTATATGAGAGGACGTGTGAAGATGCAAGCAGAGCAGTTAGTGTTTAAAGTTACAGCAGCTCCTGCAGGGAGGGAGACCTAATGTTTAGATCAATAACCCAATAGTGGCGAAGGGGGAGAGGCTGTCACAGCTTTCTGCCAGATTCTGTCAGTATGTGAGTAAATTCAGTAAAATGGATAAAAAAAATAAGGCTGTTGCTTTTTAATTTAGTAGAGGTGAAGGTTTTCAGAGCTTTCCTCCCATCTTCATCCCTCCTCTTTGTCCACTCCAGAAAAAGTGGTTTGAGCTTAGGAGAGAAAAAAGAAGATGTGTGCGATGGGTTTGTGTGACTGAGATGCAGAGACTGAGACTTGCCTGGACCGTGGTGCGTGCAGGTCAGAGGGGCATGGATGATTGGAGGTGGACAGGGACTTTTGGTGATGGGGACGCGAGGAGGAGGAGAGGACGGCGGCAGCTGAGGCAGTGGAGGCTCGGGAGCCCGGAGTGTTTAGGCTGGCATGGGAAGGGGAGGGGAAAAAGGAAGAGGAGGAGCACCCCGCCCGGCGAAACACATCCACACAAACAGACACATCATGATGTGTTTGCATCACACACACACACGGGCGGGGTTTGTGTGAGGGTAGGTGGGAAAGTGAGGTGGAGTATGGTTAGAGGCAGCATTTATTAAAAAAACAAAACAAAAATAAAAAATAAAAGAAAAACAGTCTGAGGGAGGTGAGGGAGAGGAGAGAGAGGGGGGAAAGGAGATGCATGCAACAAAAAGAGTTGGGCTTCGTTTACAGTTATCTGTGTGGCTCAACAAGAAAAGAAATCAAGCCACAATTAGAGAGACACGGCTTTTTGTGTTTTTTTTTATTTTTTTTATCTTCTCACATCAAAGAAAAACACAAAAGACCAACTTCAGTGCTGTGATTTGATCTAGCTGAGACAAACCTAGACAAAGGAACTGCAGAGATGACAGAAATGTGCAGAAAAGCAATGAAATCTAAAACATTCTGAGAAGAAAAATGGTCAAAGCTTTTAAGTTCTGCTCTGAGCACTGATTAGCACTGCTGTGCACAACGTGGTCAAACTAAGCTTCCCTTTTCAGAGCCCTTCCCTTAACATTTAAGCTCATTACATCCTCAAAATTAACTGTATTTCATCAAGAATTAGTGTGACTTTGTGACAGAAAGTAACCAAGCTCCCCAGAGACAGTAAAGCCTTTTCTCTAGCAGCTCTGCTCATCCAGAGACTGAAACTTCTACTTTTTCTTTGTAAAATAGCTCAATCTAAGGCAGATTAGATGAAAAGCCTCTGAAGTATTTTTTTTCTATGATAATCATCTCCCCCATCTCTACTGAAGAAAAGTCTTCCCACTGTATGATGCTGCTACTAGTGTGTTTCAACCAAGACACTGTTGTCTCCGGGGCGATGTGTAGCCCTAGTTTTTGCATGTAGGCCTAAAAGTTTAACCACCTTCTTTTTTAGAGGTCAGATTTGTGGGAAGGATGACTAATAGTTGCCCCATCAACTGAATCCCTGATCTAAGCTGTGGATCTCAGCAGCTCCTCCAAAGTTACCATCAGATTTCTGGCTGCATCTCTGATTAAAACTCTTTCAGCTGTCCCGTACTCTCGTCATTTTATTCAGATCCAAACTAGGCTACGACACCTCCAAAACCTTCTCCTTGACCTGCCTGCTGTGTTCCTTGGTCTCCTCTACCAAATCTAATACACAGATGGACTAATAAATTAATTGTACAGCTACTAACATCTAGTTCACATAGGCATATACCAAGACCTGCTTTAGTTACAAGGTAGCGTGTGTTACTGAATAAGCTCTTTGAATTATAGATTCGATCTGTTTACACTCCTGTCTCATCCAGCACTGGACTACTTCTTCCTTTATTTGTTGTTTTTGTTTTGTTTTGTTTTTCCTTCTGAACCCAATCTAAACCTTTGAGGTCTGTTTCCATCCCCTTAACGTTCCTGAACTACATCTTGAAGCCCGTGTTTAATTAGGAAGCTCGCCTAAATGCTACAAATCTCTGCACATTACTGACAGCTCTGACTTTGTGTAAACACAGCAAAGGGAATGAAGGAGAAAAAACAAGAGCGTGCACAGTGAGGGCGCTGTGCATGCTGTTGTTTTCTTTATTTATTTATTTGGTTTTCAGAGAGTGGTACCAGAGGGAGAAAGAGAGGGAAAAAAAGATAGCTTAAGAGAGAAGAAGGCACAGTTAGAGAGGTGAAAAAACAAATTATTACATAGAAAACAAACATGATGGAGGAAATATAATCATCTCTTTCTGATGAGGATCAGCATGAGGAAGAGTCACGATAAAAAGGGAAGTTATCCTTTTATGGCTATGGTTTTTATTTGGACATGAAGGTTATCAGGTTTAAATTTAAATTAAACCACACAGAAAAGCAAACTGTGCAGAAACAATACGCTCACTTGATCCTCCATAGGCAAAGTTTGGGGGAACAAACAAGGAGAGAAGCAGCTACTAACCAAATGCATTCACAGTTAATTCGATCAGCTAATATAGTGATGCTAACAAGGCTGGAGTTTTTAGCAAAGATTGAAATGAAGCAAATTCTTCCATTACCAGTCTGGTTAAGGTAATAACCAAAGAATAAAAAGTCTATCTCATTATCTCAGGAAAGGACGTCCCGGAAAACTGACTCTACATCTCTTAGGATCCACCTCAGCTAGCATTTTAAACACTAATGTTGGTTAACAGCACAATAGCAGCTCCTTAGTTTGAATGTGAAGCAGGGTGGCAGAGGGGGGATGATCTGGCATCATTCTACAGCCACAAAGATCTCGTCACTTTGTGGACATCAAGTTGACCTTGAACTCCTCTGAATATTAGAGCTGAATCTATGAAGCAAATTAATCAATCATTAAAATAATCATAATCTATTACAGTAATTGGTTAATCATTGAGTATATAGACTACTAAACATCCCATTTGTTTGAAGACACACTGACTCGGAGCAGGATTTAAGCCAAAAAAAAAAAAACAGTTCTTTTGCATTGAACAGGCCTTTGACTCATTTAAATTCTTTTAATTATGTTAACTAAACACTATTTGTATTTCCAGCTCAAATTACTGGTTCTGTTTTTCATAATTGTTTTCACATCTATATTTAAGAAATATGTTTCAACTAACTAGTTCCAGTCTCTGCCAAGCAGGGTTCACTGCGTTTTGTGTTCTGGAGAAAAGCAGATAATAAAGCAATGGCACATGACTAAGAAGATGATTTGATTATGTCGGAAAAGACCCTCCATCTTATCAAATTTGTCACTCTGGTTGTGGAAACAGGAAATAATCTGCAAGACTGACAAACAGCTTTAAATCCACAATTGTGAACTGTAAAAATCCTTATTTTAATGGTTAAAGAGGTGTTTGAATTCTTTATTTTACATTTAAGTTAGATTCAGTTTAAATTCTGCTTATAGATTTATCTGATACTTAAGTAACTTACAAAATTAAAATGAATATATTTATCAAGTTGAAGCTTATCTTTAAATCACCATTTAATTCCTAAATTTCAGCCACCATGGCTTGTCAAATGGAATAAAGCTTGGTTAGCTTGCATAGCCTCTCGAAAACAGACTAATCATCATGTTTGCTAAACCCCCTCCCTTCATTTAAAGCCACCATCCCTGCTGCCACCCGACTTTACAACACAACACTTCAACAGCAATAAATTGTGCAATGTATAAGGTGCAATTACTATATGATACACTGTGCAATAACCTGTCATATTTTACACCCAGTGCAATACCTACATATATATAAATATCCATCTATACAAATACCCATGTAAAAACCCTGTGCAATAACCCTGTATAACAATCCTGCTATGAAAAAAAATAAAAAAAAGCTGTCAGATGTGTATATACTGTATATACCCCATGCACCTTTTTCTTTCTTTGGCACCTTATTCTCCTCTTTTTGACTATTTGAGCTGATGTAACAAGTATATCTCTCCACTGCGAGACCAAAAAATGTCAATCAATCAATAACCAAACGAATAAGAGCATTATGTGCTGCAACACAGGAAGCAGAAATAATTAAAGAAATAAAATACTAACATAACAATATAAGTTCAAGAAGTTATTTTTGAAAAGTTAATCTGAATTATGCTATAGAAAAATTACAGGAAGAGATTGTGGACAGATAAAAACAACAATTTTAAAGTATTTCCTGTCAAAGGTGGATCCTAATTTCCTAAGAGTTTATTTACTTAGTTTTGTCAAGTTACAAAAATTTAAACCTAACATATTTTATGGACAATGAAAAATTAAAGGCAAAACATAAAAGGAAAAAAGTATGGGAAAAAATGTAATCTCCTTTTTCAGTCTCATTTTGGAACTTGCTTTCTCAGCAACATAACAGAAGTCGGTTAAATAAATATGCAAAATAAATAACCCAGCAATCTAAAAATATGCTAGCAATACTTTCTGTTAATATCCATAATATGGATGTTGAATTTAAACAACTTTAATAACTGATTAAGACCAGATAATTATAATTAAAGTCCTAATTTAACAAGAATAAAGAGGATGGACTTTCATTTTGCCATAGGACTGATGCAAAAAAATAAATCTAATCCTAATTATCTAATTTCCTTAAGGTCAATTCATAAAACCAAACATGAATTGACAAATAAATTTTTAAGTATATTCCACTGTCCTAAAGCCACCATTAACTGCCACCACTTTATTAATTTACTGTTAAATGCTAATGTTAATGCTAACATGAGTATCAATATTTTGCATTAACTCCACAATAAAATACCAGCAATCTAATTTTAGATTGGACTGGACTGTGTCAGTTTTAAAAAATGCTGACTTTAAAATTTGAAAATTCTTGAAATTTGAATCGATACCAAGCCCTATTTTACCGTGACTCTTCCAAAAAGTAGAAGGAAATTATTCCATTTACAAGTTATGCTAATCCCCTTAAAAAGAGAGAGGAGGGAAGAGAAATAGGAAGAAAGATTAATATTAAGACAAGGAGAACTGAAGGAAGCAAAGAAAGGAGGAGTCGGAGAAAAGTCAGAAACTCTGGGTCCACAGGGATAAGCGCTCGGATAAAAGAAGACCAAATTAAGAACATTAGAAAAAGCCAAGAGGGAGAGTTGAGAAGAAGAGAGAGGCAGGCAGAGTGGGAGGGGTAGAAGAAAAAAAAAAAAGCCCAAACTTCAAAGCATTAATGATGAACATAAAAAAAATAATGCAACTTCAAAATAAAAAGCAGATGATAACCAGTATGTTAGCAGAAACCACTATAGTTAACAGACCCACAGTAATTTAAAAACATTAAGCAATGAGGTCTCCAATGAGCCCTTCATCACCAGTCAGTACTGATGGAGGAAATGAAACAACAAATGGGATCAATCAGTGAAAAACTAATCAGATATATCTGTGCACTTTTTGTTTTTTTGTAGATAAAGTACTGTGCTGGGATTGAAAGGATCATTAGAGACCAACAACATGAACAGTAATAAAGCAGTATGAACGCTGTGTCACCGCTGGGATTAGGGTTTGGCTGTAATGTTTGATGCTCATGAAAAAGCACACAAAGCATATGACTGGTTAAGCATGAGCTGTATGTGTGGGCATGAATGGTGTAAATACGAAAACTTGACGCACCATTGATGATGGGAACAAAATAATTACCGAACTGCATTTACAAATTTCTAGTTCCAGTGCAGACAAAAGGTATTTTTTGTCCGAACTGGAAAGGCCTAAAGCAACGAAGGAAGAGTTGGAAGCGCGAGCTAAATTTAGAAAGAGCAAAATGAGAGGGAGTATCCCAATCCCAGGGGAAGAAAATGGGAAGCCCGTTTCATAACCTAATATTATAGACTTGTGAATCCTTTTACTGTGTAAGGATTGTATCCCTACAACTCTCTGCTCTTACTGGTAGGCCTCTATAAGATCAGCATTGGGAGATCTGTAATGTAAGGTTTGGCCTAAATTCCCAGGAGGGCCTTATTTTCACGTCCTGGAAGGGCCTACTCCTCCCTGAGCCAGCTGGCACCAGCCAAGGTCCAGGGATCAGCGACCGACATGGCTTCATTCACAAACCAGCGTAAGGGCCTTCCAGTAGCAGGGGAGCGGTACAGCCTTCCTTTGGGGGACTATGTGGGTGTATTTCTCCTAAGACATTAAAATAGTAAAGCAGGCTGAGGGTGTGCGTACCTATCCTTGCCGTTCTGAATGCTCTGACCAAGTGTGGCTCTCTCAGTCACTGGAGAGTTCCGACTACGGCTGGTACCGGTGGAAAGGATGCTATTCTGCAGAGACGGAGAGAAACAGGAGATGATATAAGAAGCGAGGCTCTTGCTTGCTTTTTCAGTCAAATTCTCATAATTTCAAATTTTCTGTCCCTATAATGTATGGATGGCCTTGTACTCATGTGTCAGCCTTTTTTCTTGTTCAGTCTTTCTCAAAGCCATTGTAAATACTCTCTAATTAATGACACATTCTCCTCTTTTGCTTAGAAAGTACTCGCTGCTTTGCTGCTTCTGTGTTTAGCTCCGTCTACTTGGTAGAACTAGTAAGGAGCCAATGCTGCCAGAGTTTTCTTTTTTAAGCTGTTCTCCTTCTTAGCCAATGAGAGAAATATGAACGGTGGAAGGCAGGACTCACAGTGGAAGGCGTAGCACTCTTTTTACGATCTGATGGGACCAGCGGACTGGCCCCGACCCTGGTGGTGGAGCTGCCTGATGAGCTTTTTCCCCCAGAATCCTCCGCTGTCGATCGGTTGTCTGACTGGCCTCCCCTCCTGGAGTAGGAGGAGCCTATGTGAGGACAGAGAATGAGTGAAATTATTTGAATTTGTGAGGTTCAATACAGCCCTGAAGCTCATTTGTCCCCTTTTCTTCCTTGAGACACCGCTGTTTTCCCACACATCACTCGAGCATTGTCTCTCACAGAGAGAGAGGCATAAAACAGGAAAAAAAAAATCCATTCACCTTTGTCCTCTCACACCTCTCATCACACTCCATGTTTAAACAACTCAAAAGAGTCTCACCCTGCTCAGTGGTTCTGCGATTCTGAGCCTTCTGGTTTGACGACACACTTCGCTGTACCTTTGAAGGAGGAACACAGGTATCACGTTATATAAAACAGGAACGTAGATCGGTCAGATTTCTCTCTTTTCACCAAACTCATGAACCCATCCAAAGTTGCATGAAGAGAGCATGACTGGAGTGCAAAACAAAATGCTTTTCATTTATCTACTTAAAATAAAAATATGTTATATAACATGTTAAACTCTATGAAACTAACCTGAGTTTGAGGGTGTCAAAACTGAAACTCTATTCATTGCTGCCAATAATGTTAATTATGTTTCTCTCTGCTTTATTATCTCCAAGGAGAGTGCCTCTTTGTTAAGCTTGATTTTAAACTCTCTTTCCATAGAAGGTGCCACTGGCACAGAAAACACTCAACACTGTATCTCTCATGGACAGAAGGTGCGTTCAGAGCGAGTGCGGTGTCCATGGTGATTTCCACCAAGCCCCGCAGGTAGTTCCCCGTTCAGATGTTCACTGAACATCTGAACAATGCGGTCGAGTTCACACCCTCGACCGCATCATCAAATAGGAGCTTCAGATGCGTGAAGCTGACACACCATCCACGTGAAAAAACTGAGCAAATAGACTGATTGGCTATTGCTTTTTTGTCTCAGGTTTGTGCGGTTAAATGTTATTTGTTAAACTGAAATAGGGATATCAAAGATATCAACTTTCCCCTCAGAGTCCAGTGGATATTTTTTTTTATTTTTACGGAATGACTATGACCTGGATGACTGAGAACCTTCATCAGCATATTTCCCCTCAGAGGTCAACTATCCCCCCATTAAGCTCTAAATTGAATAATTGGGAGTAGAACTACGATTAATTTTTTGGAAAGCCCCTAAAGCACTGAAAAAAAAAAAGTCAATTTGTTTCATCCAGAGCTGCGTCTGGATGGTTGGATTTGGCGGTACTTCCTTGTATATTTACCCACGCAGAAAGCACAGATGCTGGGCATTAACAGACCAGGGTCTGAGCTGGAGGTAAGGGATAATGAACAGCTGAATTAAAACAGCTTTTTTAAAGCCACCTAAAAAAAAACATTGAGAACATTCCTTGTTTCTAATTTTAACTTTTTTTTCCCCCTCTATATTCTATTGTAATTGAAAAATAGCATTGCCTACAACCAGTCCCTGATTGACTGCCGTGCCACAATTTCATAGAATAGTTCAGTTCATTTAAACTTCAGCAATCACTGCTCCTCTCTTTCCATGCAGTGCTGCTGCTGCTTTAAAGCACCTCAGCTATACCTAGCAGTGGTGTCAAAAGTACACACATTTGTTACTTAAGTATAGATACTGCCGTTTAAAAACACTCTGGTAAAAGTTGTAAAAATTATCAACTTGACCTCTTTACTCAAGTAAAAGTGAAAAAGTATGTGCTCCAAAAACTACTTAAAGTATAAAAATATTAAGTAACCTTTAAAAAAAAAACAGCCAGATGCTGCTATATGAATTGAAAGCTCAATTTTTTATTATTGCGAAAAATTGAGATAGGGCCAAGGATGAGGAAGGTCTTGTTGGTCTCCATCTCCTGATACGCTCTCGCCTGTGTCTGACCTTTCAGACATTTTAACATCTTTTTCTGAATCCGACATTGTAGCATGGCATAGACAATTCGCGTTTGCAGAACACCTGCTTGCTTCTGATGATTTCCTTTAGCTAACCAATGAGTGTTTGTGTTATATGACTCATCCAATTACACTAGTTTTCACTAGATATGGATGGAGCCAATGATCTGCATTGGATGGAGTACATGACGTGAAATAAATATTTGTGACAGATATTTATGCAAAAATGTAATAAGTAGAAATCAGAAGTAGAAAGAAAAATAAGTAATGGAGTAAAGTATAGATACTTAAAAACTGTACTTAAGTACAGTAACAAAGTATTTTTACTTTGCTATCTAGTAGCATGGGTTGACAGTGGAGCAGTGAACGCCCTCACCGCGCAGGAGTCATCGCTGCTTCCCTTGCATGGTTTGCATAGGGATACTATGTAAATCCGCTGCCCTCGCCACGGACACCACTCTGTCTGAATGCACCTTAAGGGCTTTCTTTCTTTAGTATTTAGCAATACTCTAGCACATAGAAAGTACTCCCCAACCATTTATAGATCTCCCTACTACCAGGACAAAAATCACTGACTTTGTTTACAATCTTTGTTAACAATTTTCCATACACAGTACACTTAACCCCAAGCATTTTATCTTTTATGTCTCCTTTCTGTCAAATGAACCCCCATTTATCCAAAAATTCCTATGAAGAAATTAACTTTAAGCTCTACTAACTTATGCGCTGTTCAAATAAAATAAACTAGAGGTTCTGTTTTAAACAAGCAAAACAGAACTTTTTTTTCTTCTTGTAAAACACATTAAGAAGAGATTTGTCAGCAATTTGTGTTGAGTGGCATCAAAAGGTTTACCCTGTGAGGTGGAGACGGGGCGTTTGTGTTGCTGAGATCAGCTCCTGGCCTTGCTTTGAGGGGTAGTTCATCCAGCTTAGAAGGAAAAGCAAAATTAGTACCAGGCACATACACAAACTACGAAAAGGACTATTGGTACTTTTTGATTCTTATGTAAATACTGTTCCAATAGTAGGAACACAACAGAGACCTAAAATACAAGAAGAACCTGTACTCTGTACCTCAGAGTTCCTATAGTCTAGAAGCAGGTACGTCGCCATAACTTCATTGTACTTCTGGTTCACCAAAGAATCCTGGATCTCCTCTTGAGAATATCCCATCCTCAACATTTTATCTGCAAACACATCAAAACCTTTTGCTATATTTATAATCACCATCTGTCACATAAAAAGGATACAAAGGCTGGCTTTTGTAGGTCAGATTGTGCTGTTATCTACCTGTTCTCTTAGGATCTTTATAATCTGGCTGAGGTTCGATGTAGGGTTTGAGTTCATCCTCTTCGTAGCCCACATTCATCCATCTGTCCCTCATTATCTGCTGCTGGGATCAAACAAAACATACAGGATGACTAAGGGTTTCAAACAGGAAAGAATGGCGTAACTAGGCTGACACAGGTGCATATCAATAATTAATAAGAATTATTTATTAATTTTGTGAATTTAAACCACAAAAATCTGATAGATTCATTAAACACAGAGTGAACGTTTTTCATCTACAATAATTACTTCTGATTATGGCATACTGAAGTTGAATATATGTAATTCAGTTACACATAAACAGGCATTCTTTTTGCATCCACACCTTCCTTTAAAATACTTTTTTCT
The DNA here is from genome assembly GCF_000732505.1 of Cyprinodon variegatus. Classification (NCBI taxonomy): domain Eukaryota; kingdom Metazoa; phylum Chordata; class Actinopteri; order Cyprinodontiformes; family Cyprinodontidae; genus Cyprinodon; species Cyprinodon variegatus. Next base: position 154,855 of record NW_015151220.1, read on the forward strand.
TTCACTAAACATTCCAATACATTCCCATGTGATGTTTCCACAGTTTCCATTCAGTTACTTTGACTACCGGGGAGTATTTTTTATTTTTTTTTGTTATTACGAAAACAAATAAATAAATCTTGGTCATTTTTGTTTTTCATGTTAGGCAAAAAAAAAGTGCCCAACATGCAAGCATTCTCAAAAATAATGGAATTTAGTGTTGAACTACTGGCTTGGAAACATCGAACGCAAAGATCAGCCTTCAAAAATAGAAATAATCTGATCCAGTCACACAAAAAAACTCAACCGTTTATTATGCAGTGTCAATTTTAACTGTATATGTGCTAGAACTATTCAGTTCATCATTAATACGCCTGTGTTGTCTACATTGCAAACACTCGCTCTATCCGGGTAGTAGCCTATAATAAACTATAATTTTGAAAATTAATTCCTGATTAAGAACGTCATAAAAATGTGCTAGTTAAAAGAGCTGACAATACATTAGTAGTATTGTGATAGCTTAGTAGTTTACACTGTTGCCTCACAACAATGGATCTCTCTGTTTCACACATGTAGGAAGTAAGTATAATATTTAGGAATATGAGACGCAGACATAAAAGGTCAGAGCCAAATTAGCTTGCTGTTCTCACTTTCCTTGTGCTGGTTGACAACGACCGTCTGACGTACAGCTGTCACATCAGCCGACTTCCTCATTATTGTGTAGGTCACAAATTTGATTGTCAATTGTCAAAAATGATTGCTCTTAAGTAAAATCATTATTTGAATTTAAAAAATTCGATTTTATTGTTTGAATTATCGAAAGCTAATTCAAGCTGAAAGCTAGCTACCTGAAAGTTTTAGCCTCTAGGGGCGCTAGATCTTTAGCTTCCAGATTTAACGCCCTTGGAAGCAACAGAAAACAGACATTCTGCCTAATAGCAGACCACTTTGAACCAAGAGAATACGAAGTCATAGAGTTAATTATAAATTCAAGGACACATACACAACTCTAGGTTATCAGATAAGTGTCATATTCTGTGCTTAAGTGAAGCTCAAACCGCTGTAAAGTGAGGCTCTGTCACATGACCCATTCAGGGACAGATCCAAATTTTTGAGAGGAGCATCAACGTACACAAAGTGCTGTACAAAAACATGAAGAATCGTTTAACATGTCTCAAATTAAGCTAATATTTGGGTCAAAAGTTACTAAGTGTTGCTTAAACAGGAACAGAGCTACTTTATGGAGCTCTGCGCATAAAAAAAGTTATTTCTTTGTTCATTCTTTTCACATAAATTATCGAAACGACTTATTAGAATCAGAAACAAAGGAATATTTATTTCTAAGCATGCACCGAATTTGAAAACACTTTTCTAAGCAAAAGAGGAGAATGTGTCATTTACTGGATGTAAAAACCCATCTTATAAAGATCTTCATGGTTAACATTAGCTGCATTTCAGACACAACTGGAACTGAAAGTATTTTTTCCTTTGATATTACTAAATAAGCATTTACGTGGATTTATTCTAATAAATCAAAATGTGACACAATAAAGATTCAAAAATCAACTTTTTGTTTTCTACTGTTTTTCAGTTAGTAGTGACCAAAAAGAAGCCAGCCTGTATACACTATACCTTCACACATTTTTGCAACATATCCACATAAAGCTGATGAAACGGTCTGTAAGCATGTGTGCTAGGAAAACTAACTGCTTGTCATCATATTTCCTATATTATGAGTAAAAATCGTGATTGGTGGGATTTGCTGTTTACTTTTTTGGTGGCAGTGTGTTGTGTGAATCGATGCATGGCTGCCTACCTCGAGGCTGCCTCTTTTGGAAGGATTTAGGATCAAAAACTTCTTCAGCAAGTTCTCACAGTCGGTGGACATGTAGAAAGGAATCCTGTATTTACCACGCAGCACACGCTCTCTCAACTCCTGCACAGTGACAAAGACATTTAAAGTGAAGGGGTTAACTTTTTTTCTTTTCTTTTTTTTTTTAATAAGTAGTTATTCTTAAAGCAGACAATCAGGTCTGGTCAGATCAGTCTGAGAAGCTGTGCTGATTTCAAAATAAACAAACCGATTCCTCAAAATAAAAGACATTTAAAAGCACAACCAGTTCTCTGGTATTTCTACAAGTATTTGGTTCTTTCTGCTTTTATAAAAAACAAACAAAACAATCGGATTTGAGAAATTAAAAGGGAATCTAAAAGTGAACAAATTCAGGTCTGCATCAACAAAAACCACAACATAAAAACATTTCAAGCCGAGTGAGTAAAATTCAGATAGATGCAGTCCCTTTGTAGTAAACATATGTTTACACGGCAATATCTAGAATGCGGTTAGCACACAAAATCAATTTCATCACATTTAAAGCCAGTCAGTTCTCCTAGAATGAGTCATTGGAGTTCTGAAGGTGAAAAGGTGGTCTGTGTTTCAGTAGTTCATAGACAGCATTTAGATTGGTTTACTTTCATAATAAAACCAAGACAGTGGTGGTAAATGATTAAGATCTGTTTTTGTTTTTTTGTTTTTTACAACAAAATATAAAAAAGCTCAACAAATAAGTATTCTACTGCTGCAGATAAATCTCATGCTGAAAGTGTTTGAAAAACCGAACTATGACTATTTATTTAGTTAGAAAATAAAGCTGCAATAAGAAAAAGCAAAAGAACAAAATGGAGATCTATTATTATCAGTTTGTTTTTAATAAAGTTTAGCAGTGTCTATAAACCAGCACATTTTGCTGTCCTGCAGCATTTTACAGAGCTATACGGAGATCCCTATAGATCATGTCAAACTTGAGGTAAGAAGGCCCTCAAGAGCCAAAAAATGTCAAAAAATAAAGACATATGTTTTTTTTAAGTGAACAAAGTGGCTAAAACTGTGAAATAAATAGAACTTATAACAGTCTACTAAAAGACTAATGCTAACAGGTTATGATAGTAAAGCAATGCGAGTGTGATGGCAATATCAAAAGTTTTAGTTATACATCCGAAACTGACGGTTTTAAAGATTTGATACCAAAGTGGATATTAAAAAATAATTAAAAATATTAATTTGACATCCCTCAATCATCCAGGGTGTTAACTCTTCTTTTTAGATTGTGATATAGATTATTTTATCTTAAATAGGATTTAGATGCAGGGGGGAGAATAAAAAAGTCTGGTATCTCCTAAAGATGCAGAACTTTATAAAACTAATAAGATTCCCAGTTTTATTTATTTATTTTGGGAACCCCATATCTTCACAGTTCTTCCAAAACACAAAAAGCATCTGAAAAATATTTGTTGATGTCCCGCTGTTAAAGCCTAATCTTTTGATCCGAGTGAAGCACATGGCTTATTCAGTAAGACCAATTATAGTTTGATGATTTGTGCCGGTAGGACAGAGGTTCTCCCTTCAACTGGAGTTGTAACTTAGTAGATTTTTATTTTTTAATCCCTTTACACTGTCTGGTGATGAGATGAAAATATACTGTGCCTGGTTGCTATAGGAGATGAGCCTCTTTCTCAGTCACTATCGATCAAAGGTTCCTAGAGGCTCTTATCAAAAAAACTAAAAGTCACATTTTTTATTCAAGTTTGGTAAATTATATTTAACAGGAAATGCAAATGTAAATAATTTCATTTCTTTTCAAAAATGAATTTATTTTAGGGGTACAAAAAAAATATGTACCATACACTTTATTCAATTAGCTATATATCCCATTCTGATGGATTTAATGGGCCAAAAGGAACAGAAACAAGCTGCGAAATACTGCAACCACCCACAGAATGCAGACGTATGTTTGCGTGACTAACAGGAGCACAAAACAAACACTCTTCTCCTCCCAACCTTGAGGTTTTGTCCGTCAAAGGGCAGCGAGCCGCTGACCAGCGTGTAGAGGATCACCCCCAGGCTCCAGACATCCACCTCAGGTCCATCGTACTTCTTGCCCTGGAAGAGCTCTGGAGCTGCGTAGGGTGGGGAGCCACAGAAAGTGTCCAGCTTGTTCCCCAACGTAAACTCATTACTGAAGCCAAAATCGGCTATCTTTATGTTCATGTCTGCGTCCAGCAGGAGGTTTTCCGCCTGAGGCCCACATAAAGAAAAAACAATTCAATTATCGCTTCAATACTCAATATAAACAAAATGTTTTATTCCACTTCTTCCACACAATCATCCAAATGAAAAGTAATTCTCACAGTTTTGTAAATGAGTCTGAAAAAACTTATATTCCTCCTTTTTATAACCTGAAGAGTAACATTGGATCAAACAAGCTCGTTCAAAGTGATCGTCTGGGGCCGTGAGGCGGCGCACAATGGGCAAAGTGAGCCGCCACTGCTTATACCTTTCTGTGCGTCTTTTTATCTTTAAGCCTAAAGCTAACCACTGAGTAAGGAGGCTGGGTTGCCTAGCAACAGGTGTGCTCTCCTTTTCATTTGCTCTGAATGCTCGGCAGCTTCTGTGCGTTTCTGGGTGAATGAGCATGAACTACTAAACGGACGTGGTCTCGGAGCTCTGATCTGAAAATGAAAGAGACCGATCAATTCTTTTTTTTTTTTTTATGCATCTGGGTTTATGACTGTCTATCCTTAAACCAAAATATAAAGAAAATACAGCATGATCTAGTACTATTAAAACAGCACTACAGAATTATTATGTTTTATTTATATTTCTATATTTGATGCAGATGTCCACATGGAGAGAAAAAAGGCAGATGGCTTGACTGTCACTGCGGTTATAATTTTATGTACTCATGAATAGCTGAGCTTTGTTGATTACAAATTAATATTAATTTGATATCAAATATCAAGAAATATAATTTCAGAGAGCTAAAGCAGCAGTTAGCTAACAGCTTATCGCAACCGATATTTTACAGGAAAGATATAGATGGTGGTAGAGAAACGAAAGTATAACAAATACCAGACAGTAACGGTAAATATAATTGTGTGAATATAAAACTGTGATGGGTGATGGTTTGAATTTTAAAAACAAAGCGGCTGATATGTGTAATGTTCTTCCCCCTGTCAGCCATCAAACACAGCTGACTTATGGTGAGCAGCAGCTGGTGAGCAAGGAAAGCTCTGGGCGATGCTCCGAGTTTGAACAGCAGGAACCAAGCAGCACACAATTTGGTCTTTTTAAGCTACAATTGGATGATTTTAATTACCTGACCAGCTTTCAACTGGATGCTAACTAAACAATCTGATCCACGTTAAGATAAACTATCAGATTAAAAACAGGTTTAACTAATCCTGTTTTTTCTAACCTGATCAAGCTGACCATTTCCAGTGACTGGGAAATGAGGAAATCTTTTTAGCATATCTACTGGTTACAGCTTAAATGGAATTGCTCCACTCTTCTGTGTGGATGTTGCAATCAAGGGAAGACTCTTTTCAACAACGGCATGTGGGCTGTTTTCTAGAAAAGGTTAGAGGTGCTCTAATAGGTTGATCACTTTTTATGTATCTTTTTTCTTTTTCTTTTTTGTTGGGTTGATCCCTTATGGAGATTGTCAAATTTTTGCACAACCTATCTGAAACAATAAAAGTGGATGTATTGCAAAGCTCTAAACATTTCAGGGTTACAAAAGCATCTCAGAGTTAAAACCTTCGGTTTTAAACCATCTGGGTAACACACAGCAAAATATTATAAACTGTAACTAAATCTAAACCTGATAACTGCAAATATAAGATGAAAATGACTGAAACAGGACATGGAATAAAAACCTCATTAGCATGTAACAAACGTATGAAAAGCCGTTTATAACCCGCTAAGGTCAATGTGACACTGATGCTGCAGTTTACAGTAAATATGGGGGTAAACCGAGTAGAAGAGCAAATGGTACGTAACAGACTAGAAACATTCTTGTATCTCAGCATTTACAGATCAAGTAAGGGATTTTACACATTTTAAATATTATAATGATCAGAAGAGCCCTCCAATTATTTCATCTGTCTACAATTTGAATAGTTTGAAAGACTGAACATCAATCAAAAGCATAATAAAATGACCAAAAGCCTCCTGTTATAGTTGAGGTTCTTTGAGGTTACTATGGCAGTAATCATGATAATGTCTACACGTCTGCCTTCTGGCACAATAAGAGGATTTATAACGCTGCACAACACGATGAACTAAAACGACCCGGAGACTCGGATCAGCCTGCAAGCTGTTACGCCGTATTTGCTCCAAATTCTGTGAATTAAACAGAAATAGAACTCAATCGTTATTCCTAAAACGGACCAATGTGCAGCTCGAGCACACAGATACACGAGAGAGCATAGATGGCTGTGAGTAGTCCTGGTTAAAGCCCAACACGGAGAGAGCCTTTATGTAATCTTTGTGATTAACTTCAGGGTCACTCGTTTGTGGGGGCTAGGATTTAGTCTCCAAAATGAAATCATATAAAGATGAATAAATTCAGAGATGAGAATGCTTCTCTTCACACAGAATAACCCGTTGTTCAATGTGTGTGCTCTCACCTTGAGGTCTCTGTGTACTATACATTTCTGATGGCAATACTGCACTGCTGACACGATCTGGAGGGTGACAAAGTTGGTGAGAGGAAAGAAAGAGGGAGAGAGGACAACAAGACGTTCAGGGTCAAACTGTTACACAATTAAATCAATGGCAGAATGCTTCATTAGGCTTTAATCAGGAAGCAGTTAGAGAAAAAAAAACGGACACAAGGTTTACCACTTTAGTTCAAAAGCTAGTTTTTAAACTATGTAATGTCATTTCTCCCAGAGTGCCTTGCAGAAGTATTCATACCACTTCAAATTTTCCACATCAGAATCACATACATGTCAATTTGCTTGGGTTTTTAACACATTTAGCCTGATGTTTCTGGGACTCGTGTGAAAGATTAAAATCAACACAGTCTGAAGAAGCAGAGAAGATAAAAGGTTCTTCTAAACTTTACAAACATTTACACCTTACTCATAAATTTACCTTGTACTTAATATATTTTAAATGAAAATGGAGTAAAAAAATGTGTCAAAGATTCAGAATTGAACATCTTTACCTGTCTAAATTTGGCACGTGCTTCTTTTTCCTTCATCCTGCCATGGGCCACCAGATAATCAAACACCTCTCCTAGAAAACAGGAGACAAAAATAATGAGAAAAAAAAGGTGACAACATTAAGTGCTGATGATTTGAGAGGTCTTGCTTTTTTTAGATGTATTTTTCAATGAGTCAACGGGTTAATCCTTAATCCCAGAACTGCTTAGATGAGGAAGCAGCCCAAACATTAATTACTTTCTGTTGGATAGATCTGTTAGCTCGTTATATAACATGCGGCGATCTAAGCTTTTGCTGGGTCAATGATTTTACAGAGACATGTTCTTACCTCCGCTAGCATACTCCATTACCAGGTACAAAGTCTTCTCCGTCTCTATCACCTCAAAGAGCTTGACTGTAGGTGGAAAAAAGAAGAGTAGAGCAAAAAAGGGGGAATTAAAAACATGACAGACATAATGGGATAGAAATTCAGATTAAGGTCGCAAAGAAAAGCACTGCATCAAATATGACCTTGAAAGACAAATGGGGTCTAATTATTTAGTGTGACGACAGGACAGGCCCTCGCGTTTTAGGGTGACTCACCTATGTTGGGATGATTCAGCATCTTCATGATTCTCACCTCCCGAAAGAGCTGCGAGAAACGAGCCACATGCAAGTCATTAATCACTGAATGGCACAACACAGAGCAAAGGCCCAGGTTTGTGGGTTCCATTTATTTAGTGCTCGTTCACTCTTAGTTAAATCTGGGGCTGCTTCAGGTTTTCTTTACATCTAAAACTTATGCAGGCAAATTGTAGTCTTCTTAGACTCTCTAATCAATTCTAATAGTTTAAAGACAAGAGTCTTAAACTATTAGACAAGAGTTTGCAATGAATGGGTGGATAGACATAATGTCTCTCTCATCTAGTTGTGGAAATAAAATAAATTCTAATCGACCTGTGCATTAAATATTTCCCTGATTCATGTGAATATTTGCACTAAAAGGCAAAAGAAAGCAAATAGCTTTCCGTTTATAAACATGGGATTTTAACCAAACGTGAGGAAATATGAGACACTGAGATCCAACTAAAACTGCTTTATGACCTGCTGTATATACACAGATAAAACTCCAATAGATATGACTAGAACAATTATAAATGACCTTACAGGAAAAAAAAAGAAAGTTTTACTTTGAAAAATCAACACAGGTTTGAGTTTTTATCAACAAAGATCTAAAATTTAAAATAAGAAAACATGAAAAATGTAATTAATTTCCAAAAACAAAGAAGTTATTGCTCAACATTTTACAAGAAGTGATGTCACAAAGACAATTGGTGGAGAAAAACAGAAAGATCTGCACTCCTAAGTCACTGTATCCACAGAGGTTAGTTGAGTATATAAATGACCATTCTTTAACCAAAGCAGAGGCTTTAATCTCTAATAGAGGGTATTTTCTGTGCCTCCTGACTATTTCTGCTAACTAGGCGGTGGAAAAGATCCGAGGCATTTCCTGACCAGCTCCAAATTTTAAATATTCTAGGTAACCAATGTCAGCTACCAAGAGTAAAATCAGGATCATCCAACCCTCATTTCATGGAAATTCATCTGCTGATTATGATGACAGGATCATTTCTGTTGTGCTCCTTCACAGCTTCAACAGTAATTATGATACAACTGTACTATCATTAAGTGGGGAGATAATTATGTGTCAAAGCAGGAATAAAACTGAAAATGTTGGATGTATAGACCACATTCAGTGTGGATGGATAACGATACTTTAAAAACAAACGATCAGCTCAGAAAGTAAATGTGTAAAGTTTGAAAAACATCTTTTTTTTGTTGTTGACATTTTAGTGCACTACACCTGAAGATTCCTGAACATTCATGCCCAGGGTGAAACAATGTGGTGGCAGTAGCATGGTAAGGGAAGGCTTCTCTTCAATTAAAAAAAGGGGATAGCTTGAGTTCAGTAATGGAAGATATATGGAGCTGAAAAACAGATACAGTGAACAAACACCTGTTAGAGGGTGCTTAAGTCTTGAGATTGGAGGAAAGGTTCAACGTCCAGCGGGTTGACTCCCATAAAACAACCAGAGCTATAAAGGCTGTTAAGATGCTTTTGATAGTCATGCAATACTTTAACATGATTCACTGTATAATATACTCTTTGAATACTCTTAGATTTGCAGTTGTGTCATTTTAAACTGAGGTGTGGATATGTTCTGAAAGTCCTCCATTTTATAGAGGTAAACCGATCCAGCTCCAAAAGACACATTAGCAATAAACCTTAGAAAGCCTTCTGTTAGTTTAAGGATGCTAATATATAAAGAATAAAATAAATACACTATATTTTAGTAAAACTCTACTTTAACAGAGTATCAGAGTATGAAAGTTTTAATGTAGTCCAATGCAGAAATTAAAAACCTGAATGTGACTTCAGTCATGTGAAAATTACCACTTTATTTCTCTCCATTAGGAGCTGAAAATAGCTGCTGTAGGCCTCTGAGATGTTACTCAGTATAACATCAAATCGCTTTCACTTCTAAAAATTACAAGCATGGTTCAACGACTTCTCCTCTGTAGGAACCACGTGACCTACTGTAAATGATTTACTTCAGCTCCGTCACTCTGCCGTCTCTACATTTGTGCTTGGTTTCTGCATTTGGATACTGGTGTCTATTTTATGGAGGATAGAGACGCTAGATGAGAGCTTGGTGTGCGTGTTTGTGCGGGCACACACGGCTGGGCTGTGTCTGTTTAAGTGGACAGACCCACCCTGCCACGATCAAAGGAAGTAATTGCAGCTTGTTTCCTGTAATTAAAACTCTCTCTGAAAGCTGGACCACTTCAGACAAATCGAGACGCTCTGAGAGAGAGAGGGAGAAAGGAGGACATGTGGGGCGGGAAGAGGGACTACTGAGGGGGGGAAAAAATAGAAAAGAGGGAGTGTTTTCCCCTGTGAGTGTGTGCTGGAGGAGTTAGAAGTTTTGGAGACCCACCTTTTGCAAACTGGAGGAGTTGAGTTGTGTCTTATCTATGATCTTTACAGCCACCTGGAAGCAAAACCACAACGTGTGAGCTGATTATTACACCTTTATTTCATTTATTACACATGAAGCGCTGATGAATCTCACTTAAAAAGCCCAGCTTGTGATCGTGGAGAAAACACAAATGGACTCAACGCTGTTATCATTTTTAGACACGTATCACTAGAGCCATACAAGCCAGCAGTATTAGCACACAATCACAAAAAGCTACGGTTGCGTAATAAGACAAAATGGAGAGAAACAGACACAAGAGGATGAAGGATGGTGTTATGCTCTCACAGATAGCCTAGCCTACAGTTTATAATCCTTTAGCATTGAACAACAAAGCAACAAAGATATGAGAAAGAAAAAGAAATGAAACAGGAGGAGGAGAAAACAAAAAAAATTTGAGAAATGGGAGGGATTTCAAATGAGAGCTGAACAAGAGAACAGAGCACAAAGGCAGGGCAACAAAGAATTGTCTCTTCAGAAGCAAAGAACAGGGAGGTCTACTTCTCCCTGATATTTCTGTCAACTAACGCCTTTCTTTCAGGCCTCTTTCTGGTTGTGCCTGTCTGACTCCCTTGTTTTCTTTGTGTGCCAGCGGGTCACGTGGAGTATTATCAGGGTGTCAGGCACAGGGCTGTCACATATTGACAGAGCCCGCCCCCTGCTCTCTTTCTTGCATATGAAAAAAAAAGAAATCAACAGCTGACTCGACTGGGCATTGGACCATAGTCCAACATGGGCTCAGCTTTTCACCCCTTAAAGGGACAGATCGCCAGCTTACATCACAACCGTGATTCAGAGGAAACCGGAAACATTCAAGCTTTTCTTTTCAGCCTCACAATGGTGATACAATCTGCTGCAGTCGATGCACAATCTCTCTGCAAAGCTTTAGACCAGATCAAACTTGCTCTGTATCAAATCTGTGAGCCTTTCTGTATCCTTAGCAACCAGGAATCCAGTTTAACATTGAGAACTCAGTCATACATTCAGCATCAACTCCTATTCTATCCATCCCATCTAAGAAAACATCAGAGCCTCATGTTTTTGTTTTTACATAGTTTGGAGAGATAAAACCTCATGTGGCTAAAAATCATACTAAAGAAGGGGAAGTCATCACATCCATATATTAAGTCAAATGTACTTTTCTCAACAATAGTTTAAGTTTCCATTTATCTGACAATTCCCCTACAGCTAACGCGTTAAATCCATCTGTGCTTTCTGTGGCCATGGTTATTTACCACAACCACATAATAGTTTTAAAACCTAATGTAAAATAATAACATCTGCAATGAGTTTGAAAAGTTTTTATTTGATTAGCTTCAACTTAAAATAATAAAGAAGAGTCAAACCTTAACTTGGTTATTTTCACTAATAACTCAAAATAACTTATTTACTGTATATAATAAGTATTCACCGCTTTAGTTAGTAAAAAAAAAAATGGTGTGAGCATGGAAGCTACATGGATTTTGTCAATTAACATCTACAATGAGTAGACATTCGATTTTGAACAGATATTCTTTGAATTGAACCAAAGAATATCTGTTTGCTGTAGAATTAGCCTTCAAACGGTGGGAAATGCACCACTGGTTGTTACTCAGGAGAACGTTAGAACAGATCTGCTGTTTAAAATCGAATCTGGGAATGCTTTTTAACCTAATTTTATCTGTGTCCAGATTTGTATTCCGCTGAGCTGTCAAAGACTCATAACATCTGGATTAAATATAGTTTTGTTGTTTAAAAAAAAATTAAAGAAACACAAAGAAGCAATAAAAGTGTCATTTTTTGCAAACATCACATCTTGGCAAAAAAAGAAAAGAAAAAAAGCTTTTAAATGTTTTTCCTTTCAAACACTTGCATTTAAAAAACAAACCTAAACACAACCTTCAACTAACTAAGCAGCACAGAAGGGAAAGTTTGTTTGCTTAGTTTTATATAACAAAACATGAAATAAAAAAACTGAAAATATCCATAAAAATTACTGCTATGAGTTATAAACAGTTCAATGGCCTGGAGTGGATAAAAATAGGAACCAAGTATATTAACAGTAACAAAAAAAAAAAAAAGATTTAAATAAAAAATAAACAAAGTACAGCACTTAAACTGCAGTTGAATTAAAAATACAGTTTTTAGATCATTGCAGCTCAACATGTTTTTGTTAAGTTGATAACACAAGGGTATCTATTTTTTTTCTAAATACATATTCTATACATACATTGAACTTGTATGTAAAAAATGCCAAGATATGTTGCTTTGAAAATAGCAAAATTGTTAAAACAATACATTATTGAGGGAGCTCGTCCATATCCTTGAACCCAACAAGATTCAAAATAAGATATAAAATCAAATAAATAAAACATGTTAAATAAACCTCTGCCAGATTGTGTGTTTGTTTATGCTTACCTCTTTTCCAGTGAGGACATGTCGTGCCAGTTTGACCTTGGCGAAGTTGCCTTTACCGATGGTTTTCAGTAACCGATAGTTACCGATGTGGGGCTGTTCTTCTGACGTGGCCGTGGATCCCGAGTTCATTCGGGACATGCTGTATCGACCAGATGACTTCGTCTCCTGCAGCGAGAGATAGCGGTGCAAGTGTTAGGTAGTGTGATGAATTGCAGGAATAAAAATTATTTTCCAGATATCAAAAACAAAGGTTTTATATATGATAAAAGTAATGTGTCACACTGTGGCGGATGTAATCGGATTTCAGATGCTAATTGTTGCCTTAAACGAATGCTAAAAAGCTGTAAGAGTAGTAACAAGATGTGTGTAACTGAGCTGATGCAACATTTTTGCAAAGTTTGTGCTTTTAAAATTTATCATTTCAGAATTAATCTGTACAGAAAAAAAAAAAACAGCATTTCACATGATCAAAATCACACCATTTATATATATCTGCAGAGGTGCTTTGCTGCTGTCTCCAGTTTGTATGTCATTTTTCATAACGAGAATAAGAATCTGTATTTTAGGGAGGGAAGGAAATGATCAATATAGTGGCCTTTAAAGATTTTTTTCAGAGTTTGCCCTGCAACCAGAGGGTTGACGCCACTGGACAGCAGCTCGCTCCTGTCAGTGAGCCCCAGGGCAGCTGTGGCTACGATGTATGTGAATGGGTGAATAACTGAAAGCTTTGGTCAAGACCCCCGACTGGAAAACGCTATACTAGTACAGGCCATTTACCATTTAACAGACTGATGCCGCACTGCAGATTTTGGGACTCTTTTTTTTTAAACCTTAGAAAGAAATGTGATAGGATTTTAAAGGTAATGAATAATTTAGTGTCAGACATCTGTGAGGCCATTCTCATTACGCTATAGCTAATGTGAAGAGATTGATACGAGGTAGTCCAGGCTCCTGCAATTTTGTTTATTTTTATTTCATTTTTTAACATATACAGAAACGTTTGAAAAGTCATCTATTGGCCAGCTATCTTTTCCTCGGTAAAACACAGTAAAAGCCACTCATGTAACCCAAGCCTCAAGAACAGTTGGAGTCTTTAGAGAATCAATTTCCAAAGGGGTTGTGGATTAACAAGCATGGGGTCCTGAATCCTCTACAGAAATTAAAACTAAACACAAACATTATTAAGATGAATAATTTATGTCTTTAAAGACATAAAAACAAAAGCTGGAAATAGATAAAAATTAAATAAATGCCATTTCTGTTATTATACCAGAGGTTTTAGAAATATTTATAATTCAGACAGTAGTTTGAGGCAGAAATCCACTCCAGAACTATAATGTGGGTCAGAACCCAAAAGGTTTGAGAACCTCTGCTTTAGAGGACAGGTCTGAGTTCAGTGTTAAGTCTGGCTTAATAGTTATGACTCATTGAGGAGTGTACACCACTCGCCTCCACCTTTGGTTCTGAGGTGAAACCAAGCTGAAATCTCAATTTCATGAACAATTAAGTCTTTTTAAATTACTTTAGTTTAATCTTTAATATTCTTTCAAGAACAATAAATGTATCTTTTCAGAGCAATTTAGCTCTAGCTCTAGGAAAGCTCAAAATACTTTAAAAACATTCTGTACAGACATTAAAAACTAAAATGGCTTCAGTTGATTCTGCAGTAGACGGTCACCCTTCAGATCAAGCAAGGAAAAAGAAAACAAAACCTTGCTGTGCTGGCAAGTTTTGCATGGCTGGCAACTGTGATTGGGTTTCAGCTCCAGGAAAGGGTCATGGTGATTGTATGTGTGTGTCTATGTATTTCCATGTGTGTGATCCGAGCCGACAGGTGATGTGGATCAGGGTCAGAGGAGAGGACGAGTGGCTCCAGGGTGACGACACACCCCGGCTATGCTGTGAACAGTGTCACACTGGAATACAGTGCTGTGCACACATATATCCAGTAAGGCTGTTACATACAGACAGAAATCCTCTCAGATGTTTTCCCACCAGCAAAGATGGCGCAGTGTCATCCACAGAAGAAATTGATTAAAGTCCCAAATAACTTTACTCTGCGTTTTTACACCCCTGAACCTTCATCACTACTCCACCAGCTTAGTGTGGGGTGTTTAGTTCCAGATGGTGTAATCTAACGTCTGCATCTCAGCCTCCCCCACAAACTTCCTCATGCTGACATTGTTGACTTAAATAAAATGCAATAGGCTAGATTAAGCATTAACAAAAGTAGAGGAATAAGGATTTAAAAACAAATGACAGTTAAGGGAAAGAGGTCCATATGTTGTCTTGTGGGAGGGATGAGGCCAACGAGTTTTATTTTGGGACTATGTGGGAGAGAGAGGCAGACCAACGGTGCTATATAAGCCCTGTTAAAGACAATAACGTACAAACCAAGTAATTCAAACTCAAAATGAAGATCGACAGCATTCCTTATGTTTTTGGAGCTAGAACCACATCATAACGATTTTACTCAAGTACTGCTGACTCAAACGCCATCAGCAGGTCATGTTTTACTCCTAAGACTTCGGAAAAGCACTTTTAAAAGGATGATCTATAATATTAGTTCAGATTTAATGCTGTGCTGAAAACGGACGGGAAAGCTAAAAGGAAAAGCCATCAATACTGAATCCTAAAGCGAAACGGCTGATAACAGCCAAACAGGCAAACCTTTCAATGCTCTAATGGGGCAAGTTAGTGGTGCAGCTGAACATATAGGAAGCTAATACAGAATCTTGTGAGTATAACTAAGAAAGTCAAGTTTGATTTATTTTTTCCATTGAGTGAGTGTACCATATGTAAACACTTCCAGGAAAAGCTATAAAGACAACACCATTTAGTGTGGAAGCTACTATTGTAGCAAGCCTTAAAGCTGTCCATTATAATATCACAAGGCTACTTATAACTGATGAATATCAGAAAGAAAAGTCTGATTCATGTGACACCCCCCTGTCAATCAATCTTAGAGACTCACCAGCAACAAGTCAATCAAAGCAGTTTGCAATAGGAAGGTATAGTGAACAGGGAAAAAATAAATATGTAATAAAAAGAGATAAATGTTGTCATTGCAATTCAGAGACACATTACCCAAAGTATGTAGAAGGTAAAACACATTTCTATCCATTTCCAATATTGAAAAGATAAAAAGCAAATATAAAAGGATGTACGAAAGCTGGCTGCTGACGGCATGAGCCGCTCATCACAACCGTGATCAACTGAAGCAACCAGTTCTTCATCTACGCAAAGGTGACCAACAATTCTTCTGTTTTGTTTTGTTTGTAATAACAGTGTTTCCTTATGTTTAGTTTGGAAAAAGCTCAATTCCAAATTTGTAGGTGATAAACAATATTTAAAGGCTTTAAATATTGATACACAGCCTGATTTTTTATATATATATATATATATATATATATATATATATATATATATATATATATATATGTATATATGTGATAAAACATGCTTTTCTAACTCAACGGCCGTGGACACAACTTCGCGTATAGCTAACATGACTACACCCATTAGTACTCCTCCCATCTGTGGAAAGCCTGGGTTTTAATTGTGGATTTGATGGTTGTTACTTTTAAAAATTCACTTTACAAACTTGTCTTTGCCTACATTTTTATTGAATTGGCAAAAAGTCTAATTTAATGCCTGAGGTAACGTGCTTTACTGAGTTCAAATTAAGACATTTTTTTATATCCTTTTATGCTTCAATCTTTTAAACGAAATCAAAACAAATAAATCTAGTAAATACTTATAAATACTTTGTTATACCATCTTAGATGCAATAGAAATAAAAATTAAAAACAGTCAATTAATTTTTTTAAATTTACTTTGACACATTATGAAGCAAAGGGAATTTCATTTGAGTCCAGACCTAACCTGGGGCGAAATAATTTATGTAAGGATGGACTGATCTTTAAGTACTACAGAGGCACCAGTTTTAGCCTGTTGACAGTTTGTGATTAAGATATCAGAGTCCAGTAAATACGTCATGGTGAGAGAAATATCAACAGTTGTTGACCAGAACAAAAACAAGGTGCATTCCCGACTTCAGGAATACAAGCTGGTTTCTTAGTAGGTCTACTCATCTAAATTACTCCAACTTTAAATAAAAAAGAAGCTAAATTTAGTGCACATCAAGGCTGAAATGCTGGACTTATATTAGTACCATAAAAAAGTGGGACTTTAAATGTGAGCCACCAAGTGTAAAATGCTCCTTTAATATCACATCCCTCAATTTATTCAATCACATCTCCCTTGTCTCTGTTATGTTTGGCTCTGCCCTTAAGAATGATCAACCCTGACAGCAATAAAGCCTTTAGATTTTTGGCATGATTGGATAGATTGTCTTGCAAACGAGAGACTAAACTGCTTTTTAGTCTTCCTGCTCTCCTATCCTCTTTCATGTCGGACTATTTTTGCCTCCTGATTCTTCCTTCATTTTTAGGCAGCTGCAGGCCAAGCAAACCCTCCTTACTAACACACAGACAGACACGGGGATACAAACTCATGGGGAGGCAGATAGCCACCTCTCCCCTTGGTTATAATTATAGACGTGTTGGAGGACAATAAATGACATCATTGTTTAGCTCTCGTATTACTTTGACGTTAAGTTTAACCCATGAGTACCAGCAGGGAACTACAAACCTGCATAAACCAGGAAGTAACGAGAGAGAAAATAAAAGACTGTTGTAGATGTTTGATTAAACCTGTTGAAGTAGGTTTACAATGTTTACAAGGTCTATTAACAACATTTCCTACCAAAACTCACCGGGCTCTTTAATATGTACACAACTGTTCAAACAAATAGCGGAGTGGAAAAAAAGGGGGATCCAGTCATGATAAACACAGCATTGTAGACAGGATGGGACAGCTTCTACTCTCTGTGCATAACCACTCGATAGAACTGAGGCATGTTTAATGTAACAAACAAAACAGGACAAACCTTTTAAACAAAGCGGCTACAGCAGCATAGCATCCTAACGGGGGCCGGAGCCCTCAGCTTATGCCACAAAATAAGGTTGTAAAAATAGAGGCTGCAAAAGAAATCTATACGTCCTTATGTCAAACATTGAGGCAGCTGGTAATGTAATGGTTTCATGGCGTTGCGTTTATGACCACAGTGCACCGATCTTCAAAAGGCTACGTCCAGATCTCAAACTATAATGGGTTTCTGGGACAGCACCGAGTTCACTGCTCCGCAAAAGCCCCAACAGTGAGGAAATGTTGGGATGCAGTTGAACAGGAGGTTCAGTTCCTTTGATTTAAAGCTAAAAGCTTCCAATGCCATCGTCTTAATATGGACTGGAAAGTTCTTCAGGGGCGTTCCAACAGCTTATTAAATCTAGTTAATCAGGAATTATAGCTGGCCTGTAGGAAAACTAGGTCCAATTTTTTTCTCTTACCATCTTCCCAAAACAACTTCCATTTCCTCTTTGTGGCTAAAATAAAAACACAAAAACTTACCACAATAACCAAGATGTTTAAACATTTCAGTTCCTATTTTTTAAACTGTAATCAAGCTCCAGACGGAGTCAAAGAAGTTCTGATTGATAGCAGTGGAGCTAGTCTGAAGTTAAGCTCAGTCAGCTCCCTGACTCTACAGAGAGAATAAGGGCCAAAGAATTGAAGCCAAAATGCCTCCTCCACACTCAGAGGTCAAAGTATCTACTCCCTCTTTTGACGGAGATCTCCGATATATGCTTAATGACAACCATTTAGAGGGCGTTAAACCTGAAAGCATCAGCTACCGAACCTGGAGCAAGTTGCACGGGATGCAGCCCTTTTATGTCCGTTGTGTACCGTGTGGAGAGACCATTAGTGTAGTGTTTACATCCTGCTCAACAATTGAACCCCCCCCCCCCCCACACACACACACACACACACACACACACACACACACACACAGATTCAGTATAGTTACTTAAGAGCCGTATGCAGCTGAAAGCCATTTAATGGTACAGTGCAAACGCAAGCATTTGCACAAGATTAAAATACACACAAGAACAGGGAAGTCGAGAAAATTCAAGGTGGTACTGGTTATGTTTTGACTCTGCTTTCATTATCACTGACCTTTGCTTATCTGACTTGGGAATAAATCCACTCTGATGCAAACAGATGGAATTTGACACAGCAGTTTAACTAAGCGCTGTGCTTGTTGAAACAGCAGGAGACTCAGAGAAAACAAAAGCCCAACTGACGGCACCTTAAAGTGATAGCTGGTGAATCATCAGCTATGAATTAAAAGGAGGATCTAGGTTATTATTAGGATATTTTGTTTGTTTTTATCATATCAAAGAAATATGGAAATCTTTTTTTGAGAGCCTCTTTTTATTAATGCCTTCAAGAAGATCGTAAAATCTTGTGTGCTTTAATTGTTGCTTGTTCTTTAACAACATAATTATTACCCCGCAAACATAAACAATTAAAACATGGCAACTTCACAAACCAATGAAACTCATCTGCTGCAATTAAAAGCAATTTATTCAAACCGCTTCTGTAAATGCAGCTCAATACAGCGTTAAGAGCTTAAAGCAATTACACCATTTCTTCTCATTTTAAATCATTCAGCCAAATTCACCAGAAAACTGAGGGTATTTATTCACCTGAATTATCCTTATTATACCGTATATTTGGCAACAAATTGAGTGAGTCACTTTTACTGTGGTGAAGCATTTTAGAAAGCCTTGTTACATAACCTACTAGATGCAATATGCAAGAGAAGGAAAATGAGCATGAAATAATAATAGCTGTGTGAAGCTGCAAAGCTCAGAGTCAGCGCTTCTGGGCTCAATGGGATTATTATTTCAAACAGTTCAAAAACACAACCTGCACCTCTCCTAAAGTATGCTAGGGGGTGTAATGTACAGTAGAGGGGATTGCACAGAGATATACTCTAAATAATGACTAATAAAAAGTTGGTAAACTCGGAGAACCACAAATACCAGAGCGGCTTTAAACCACAGCTGTATGTAGCTCTTCAGGGGCAAGTTCTGACAACGAGAGGAAAGCGCTTCGATAGGGTTGTCCAAATTAATTCATTTTTTTCCCAGCTGCTAATCTCAAATACAATATGTCAGCCGTTAGTCAAGAGTCTTGACAATTTAGATGCTGAAGCATTTTGCTCCATAGAAGCGTCCACAGGAGGGTATCTTAGAACAGATATGAGATCAATACAGCTTCACTGGTGCCTTGCATTCTACTTCTGACACTCATCCAGCAATACCAGACATTTATTGCATTTACAAAAGTGTAAGGAAACTACCAGATCTGATACTGGTGGGACAGAAGCAGATATCTGTTCAAAGGGGGGCAAGACAAATGAATAGATGAAGAATGCCCCTTCATCTAAAGTAGTGTGACTTTCTTCCCCAACTTGTGTCAAATGAGAGATCAAAGTGAAAAATGGCAGGAAAAGTGAAGTGCACATCACATTAAAACTTGACAATGCTTTTAAAAGGATAAAGTCCAGTGATTTTAACACTAAGCATTGAGATCAGGGCTGAACATTCTTTTTTTCCCCAAAAATCTAAATTGATTTTATTACCATTTCCTTAGCACTAATCACAAGCTTGTTTTTTCATTGCCTTAAAAGCTTGCTTGTCCAGAGTCCCTTGCTGCAGTGCCACCTAAAGTGATGCAGTGAAAAATTAAGGGTGTTATTCTTGTTAAAAGTAATTTGACCAAAGTGAGTGCCTGTGCAATTTGAAAATATCTGAAAATATATTATATTGCAAATGCAATTAATTGTCCCACCCCTATGAGCTCAACTGCACAGCAGATGGATGAAGACTTTTACTGCATGGAGCATAACGTTATCCTATGGTAAAAAGACTTTTCTTTCACACACAAGCCAGCGATGGTGAACATTTTGACATTTACTGACTTGTTGCATTTAAGCTGCAACTCTACACTCACCGGCCACTTTATTAGGTACACCTGTCCAACTGCTCGTTAACACTTAATTTCTAAGCAGCCAATCACATGGCGGCAACTCAGTG
>NW_015151220.1:176232-216965 GCF_000732505.1 Cyprinodon variegatus
CGACAAATCTGCGGCAACTGTGTGATGCCATCATGTCAATATGGACCAAACTCCCTGAGGAATGCTTCCAGCACCTTGTTGAATCTATGCCACCAAGAATTGAGGCAGTTCTGAAGGCAAAAGTGGGTCCAACCAGTTACTAGCATGGGGTACCTAATAAAGTGGCCGGTGAGTGTATATATGTATAATGAAGTAAACAGAGTCTGAAATTAGACTGGAAATAACAGAAGTTTTCCAACTCTTCTTGTTGCTATGTATTGCCAAATACTAAAAATGCAGGTAGTGATCAATGGTGCATCAGCACTCAGCGCTTTGCTTTCATGGCCTCAATATCAAACCACTAGCATTTCGGCATCCACCTGCACAGCTCTCCTGTTATACTATCTGTTCAGGCTGAGCACAGTGCAGGTCATATGCTACAGACAGGAAGCACAAAGTCATTCTTTCACTGAAAATGAAAAGGAATGCCCATAGTTTATTACATCTGTAAGCCAAGCAAAAATAACATGGGTTTTAATTTGTACTACCAAAAAAAAAAAAAAAAAAGAAGAACACTCAAACTTGGCTTCTCTACTAAAACCACATTATAGGAGGAAGATCTTACAAGAAGAGGAAAAATAGACAATTTACTACAAAGGAAAACTATTACTTTTTAGATGTGAATTAAGGTCATTTCATCTGTAGCGTCCCAATGAATCCAGAAACATTAAGTTATTGATTAATAAGCTGCAAATTAACAGGAGATACTAATACCTAATTGGTGATTTCATCATCTGAAAACGTGTAAATGAAAGTTTAAATGTGTGTAAGTAATATTTCAGCAAACACTCCTCAAAATAAGTCCTGACAAATTATGATAGTGATTAATAACAAAACATTGTTAGAAAACTGGGTCAATCCTTTTTTTCTGCAGCAGGCCAATAAATCCCCACATACCAGTAATGAGAAGTCCTTCAGTAATTAAACTCTCCATCCACACCACTATTCAAAAGGCACTTCTTTCTCACAGAGCTGTTGTTGAATTTCCTTAGATCTTTAGTTAAAACTGAATATGCTTTGGCTAATAGACAAGAAGTCCTAATTAAAAGCCAAAAAACAGAAAACAAAAGGGGGAAATGTGGCACCTCAGCCAAAATCCAAGATAAAGAGCACGCTTTAACTAGCTACTCATTGCCTGGGAGATTCCTTCTTAAGGTCTATAAAATCAGGGCGCTGCCAGCAAAAACATTTATTGACAGATCACTTAAAAAATACAAGTGGAGCTGCAATCAATTTAAACCATATAAAAAGTCTAAAATGGTTTAAATTTACTTTACGAAACTCAATCAGGCAGGCTTGACATCGCAGTAGTTTTATTAATCTCGAAAGCCAAATTTTAAGAGATTATGATAAAACTATCCAGCCATAAATTACGTGATGAAATCAGCAACATCACATTTGCAAAAAAGAAAAAAAAAAACTATACTCCAAATACCAACAGGGTTTATATAATCAACTCTATGAAGAAAATAAATATTAGTATATTAGTATATTTTTTGCATGCCTTATACCCCAGTGTTTTTAGAGATTTTTATAATTCTTTTTACTATTTCATATATGTTTCATGTTGCACGATTGTACCATAAAAAATTCCTAGTTGTGAACTCCTTCACTAACAATGGCAATAAACCCGATTCTGATTCTGAAAACACTTCTCTACCCAGATGATGTAGAAAAAACTGCTGCATCATGCAGATATTACCAGGAATGAAGATTTGTATGTATGCTCTACATACACGCTTGCTTATCTTGATGTTGGTTTGTACCACTTCTCACTCGTTCCCCCACTTCATCATCAATAGACCTTCACCAACTGCAGTTCTGGTGCAAGTATTTACTCTCAAGATTAAAATATTTTAAACTTCTAACCAAGGTAGAATGCCACAGGTTTTCCAATCTGCATTCTCCAGTGTTTTATTTTGTCTTGTGAACCAAAGCCACCAATTTAAATGAAAATCAGGGACAATTTTTTTTCCACTCAAACAGAAATACATTTTTCAGGTATTGCATATACACTTGCCTCAGAGAAATGCAACAGTACCTGTTTGACAGTGCCTCATAACCACCAAATAACAGATGGGTAGTAAAACTAAAAGGAGTAGGGGAAGATTTGCATTATCACAGATAAGTAGGTCAAAGGGAGAAACAATGGCCGCTTATATGAGCGGACGTTGTTTGATGTCTTCCATCTAATTAGGCATCATGTGGATTTTTGTTGTTTATACAAACCTAACCTACATATCTCCAAACAGTTTTTCCTAACACAATCAGCTTTAAATAGTTAAAAATGAAGTTAAAACCATCATTTGCAGTTGTTTGCACTCAGACTTCCAACAGGCCTGTAAAAGCAACACTTTTACTCCACAATCGGTTTTACCCAAGACAAATATTTGGACCTACAATCCAGTCAAAGTTTGCAATAACACTGGTTACAGCATTATTTTAGAAAAACATGTTAGAGCATTTTCAATCACACCAACAAAACCAGGACACACACTTTTATATGCCGAGGAGGACACTGACAGGAATACAGTGCCTGGATGCTTTGCTACCTATCCCTGTCAAGGTAAAACGGATGTAGCAAACATTTATGCTACAAAGAAAATGCATTTTAAGCAGGGTTCAACATGTTTTCCTTTCCTTTGAGCCAATTGCATTCGCACTGTTTCACCATTTTTACTTTTCCCCCTCCACAACGTTAGCTTGAAGGAACAGCTTTAAGCAGACCACAGACTATAGGTAAACTCACTCCAGACAGCCTCAAAGTTTCAGTGGTTCTTTCAGTATAACATTTTAACAGCCATTTAAGTATAGTTTATCTTAACCCGGATGAGTAAAACAAAACAGACATGTACAATATCCGGTTGGCTAGCTAAAAAGAAGTAAACCATGCTAATGTCCTCAGTGGATGAAGAAATTAACGAATAAGGCTGGGTGATTGAGCATTTATATTGATTAATCGTTTTCTGTTTTGTTTATGGTGCGGTTGGATGTAAGAGTGCGGGTTGTCAGTTCAAGCCCCAACTCCAGCTTTCAGTATCATTGTGTCCTTGGGCAAGACACTGCACCTGTACTGACTGATGGCGGTTGGAGGGACCTCGCCTGTGGGCAGCTTTGCCTCCAACGTAGCTCGCCATCATCAGTGTTTGAGTTTGTGGGTAAATTACTGCATTAGGGCTGTAACTAAGGATTACTTTCCAAATCAATTAATCTGTTGATTATTTTTCCCACTAATGGAGTAATAGTCAGATAGCCAAAGATTCCTTATAGAAAACTTTTAAAAAAATGAAACAATGTGAAACTCAAACTGTTCCACTTGTGGAGTTCTGGATGGAGCATATTGACAGACAGATTTATTTCAGATGCAAAATGTTTATATATACTTTTTTTTTTTTTTTTACAATTTTGGTACAATTTATGCCCTTAATGGGTTGCACTGTCAAATAAAGGCACTCTAGTTAACGTATAATCGATGAATAAATTGGTTAACGATTATTTCAATAATCGACTTATCGCGCTTTGGTCAAGTCCTTTGACTTGACATGAACTTTCCAAATACAGGCCACATTTGATTTGTGGAAAATCTGGATTTTTTCCGACTGATCCACTGCTTGGCCTTTTATAGCACGGAGCGACATCAGTTCATCACTTTTAGTTCTTAGATGTGTACTTATAAAACATAAATTAGCCAACTGTGTAATACCACTAGTTACAAGTATTTAGGTACTGTAAAATAGGCATCTCCAAAGTCGGTCCTCAAAGGCCGCTGTCCTGCAGGTTTTAGAGGTTTCTCAGCTTCAGCACAGCTGATTCTGATGATAGCAAAAGCCTGTTAATCAGCTATCAATGGAAATCAGCTGTGCTGAAGCAGGAAAACCTCTAAAACCTACAGGACAGCGGCCCTCGAGGACCGACATTGGAGATGTCTGCTGTAAAACATAATTTTACAAGAATGTTTCACAGCTTGAATTTAATTTTTCTTAAAATTAGGTAACCTAGAAGAGGAAATGGCTGAATTGAAAGCTAGAGTTTCTTTACTAATATGAAATTTAAGGGTGAAAAGAAATTATTAGAATTGGTAGGAAAGGAGAAAAAAACAACAGGAAATGATTTCTAAGCAATATAATCCAACCTAAAAACAACTAAAACTAATGGTCAGAACCAAATCTCGATTTCATTTATGGTGATAACAGACTGAGCTCACCATAAAGCATGTTCAAATCCATATACAAGATGCTAGTCTGGTAATGATCTCAGTTACATAAATATGTTTTATATTGGTTTGAAACATTCAGCCAAAGATGGTTGATATGCACATGACTTCACACGTTCCATTAAATTTGTAATTGATAACTCACTCATTTATCTGAGAACATTGTGGGGCTAAAAACAAAGATGTTGCACATCAAGTAAAGAAGTTTGTTGCAAAATTGGTTCCAAAGCTTGACTTTTATACCACAAGGACCAGAACAACAAGACTTGCAGCAAATTAGCTACTTTTTACATCTTCCTTTCCTTATTTAAGCATTCTGCAAAAAAAAATAACCAATGCAAATAATCCTATCCTTATGTAACAGATCAGTTACAATATTTATGTTACATCTCCAAACACTAATTTTGTTTTTTAAACAAACTAGGGTTACAACTTACAATTATTTTGCAAATCAATCTGTTGATTTTTTTTTCGTTGAATTGATTAATATTCAGATAGCAAATGATTCCTTAAAAAAAAAAAGACTTTTTGCTAAATTAAACCAATTGAAACTAAAACTTTTCCACCAAAGGAGTTCTGGATACAGCATAATGACAGACACCTTTTTTTTTTGCCATTTTGGTGTAATTGCTGCTGAAGGTGGGTTACTCTGTCAACTACACTCATGTTTTAGGGTATCTACACTCCAGTTTACGATTAATCGATTATTAAATTAGTTGACAATTATTTCAATAATTGATAAATCACAATTGTTCCAATTAACTGTTTCATCCCTAAAACAAACATAATGATCATATTACTCTGTCCTTTAAAGCACAATATTTTCCAAGGCTTTTCTCTATTGCCTAAAATCTGCCAAGCTGATAGACCTTTTTCTTCAGAATAATGTGGCACAATAATGTGTGATTAAAGCATATGCATTATTTTACGATCTAAGATCCAAAAAAGTTCCTGAATTACTTTAAATATGACCTTACTCCAAGTAAATATAATAGTAAAACATACATATGCATAGCTTCTACTGCAGATAAAGTATGACCAGCATATGGGAAGCGTAGCGCTTCGAGAAAACAACTGTTTATGGAAAAAATAAAATGCAATGTAATGTTAGCAGAAGTCAGTCTTTCACTCATAAATAAAACTTATATTAAGGAGAAAGTAGGCGGCAAAATCCCCATAGACCTTGATGTAGCACAAGTATAACAGCCATACCAGTGTAACAAACTCCTAAAGTAATTTTGAAAGAGGCCCCTTTACTTTAACAAGGTGGTGTCACGCCGAGTCTCAATCTGCTGCGAATGAGTGTGTGGGTGAGTATGACTGGATAACCCCAAACTCTCTTTGGTGTGTGTGGGAGAAATCAATTCCACTCCTGTTTGCACTCTTGCTCTCATAGTTAGGACACACTTCATAGCACTTCCTTGTTCTAAGTGCTATGCAACTGGGTGTGAGCGCTACGTGTGAACCACAGCCGTAAACATGTCTCTGTAACCTTCACAACGTGGGAGGTTAAAAAAAGGTAATGGCTGGATCCTCATGTCTGCTTCAATGATCGAGCTGCTCTGGATCTAGCATTTGGGGAATGTGATAAAAAGGCATAAAGCTGTAAAGACAGAAATTTGGATACAAACCATGTCAAAGTTGAAGTTGGCTCCTCTAAAAGGCCTGTAAAAGCTATCAGATTGAACTGTTCTGGGGTTGATTTGTCAATATTTATACAGTTTGATGAAATACCGAATGCAAAACTACACTACTGCTATTTCAAAGCTTATAGTGACCCACATTTCTACAAGGTTCACAGGACATCTAGGAAAGACGCAGGCCCACAGCACCACAGATCCTCCACCTTATTAAACAGCTGGCATTGGCTGTTTTTCATACATATTCCTCCATTTAACATTAAGCCATCTCAAAGTGTCTGGTTAAAAAATCTCAACCTTAGACTCATAAGATTAAAAGCAGACCATTCTACTTAAAGCTCCAGGAAAACCTATTCAATTACCTATTCAATTACCTATACATTTCTAATGGAGTTCCCAGCACAGAGCCAGAACAAAGCATACCCTGCACTATGCGGTCCTTTTTTGTAATGGTTATAAATAAAGTATAATAAATCAATAAATAGCTTCTCTAAAATGTATTTGGTCATCTCCACCACAGATTTCCTTTTGACGTTTTTGACAACAAGGGCTGAAACAATTATTCAGATTAATCAATTATTAAAATAATTGTACACTAATGTACTGATTGATTAATCATTAACTGGAGTATAGAACAAAGATGCATTTAGCTGACCAAGCGACCCACTTAAAGCAGTAATTATACCAAAATTCTGAAAAAAATATATAAACACTTTGCATTTAAGATAAAAATGTTTTGGTCTGTCAATATGCTCTATCTAGAAATCCTCAAGTTGAAAAGTTTTAAGTTTCACCTGGTTTAATTTAGTAAAAATCTTCTTTAAAGAACCTTTGGCTATCCAATTATCAATCAAAAAAATTATTGACACAGATTTGCAAAATAATCGTTAGTTGCAGCCCTAAAAATAACACAAACATTTAAAATTCAGATTTGGGATTCCTGTCTCAGTCTAGATCCCATCTCTACAATAAAATCGTACTAATTGTAAGCTTTTTTGTGTGGCGTACCACCTAGGCTACCATAAGAGTTGATCGACGCCAACTTGAGGCTAAGACGCTTTTATCCTGCCTGTTTTTAATCGAAACGAGTCTGTGATTAAACAGGGTGTCAGCTTTGCTTTTGAAGGCAATGCTATGGGTTGATGTAGAAAAATACTGAGCTTAATAAGCATGACTCAATAACCAAGCTTCTAAGTTTGAAAGCAACTTCTCACCACTAAGGTTTTAGACTAAAATTTTTACTCTAATTGACATTTTCTCCATAAACTTAGTTGACGTGTCTGAGCCTGAACGGCACAGCTAATAATTATGTCCATTATCAGCTTTAAATGCATTCTTTTTTTTCCATTTGGATTCATGTTCAAGTTTATGTGGCAACAACAAAATGCTGCTTAAAAGTGATTTAATTTATCTTTAATTTTTAATAATCTAAACAGTTAAAATATCTCTTTAAAAAGGTAACACAGAATGCATGTTGATTATGGATGAAACCTAATGCTGGACAGATAGAACGGGCTAAAAGATTTCACATCAGGCCTGAAGGAAAGTCCATCACTTCTCCTCCTGTATGATGTCAAGCTTTTCAAAATCAATAGTCTACAGTTAGCTGCCGCACCTACAGCTCAGCTAAACCAGAAAGGCCTGTTTCAACCCGACGATGTGAGACACAACCCAACCAACAGCTCAAAAACTTCACAGCGTTGCTGCTGTACCATCTGATTCCCAAGAACTGGGGGTGTATGACAAAGAAACTGAAGCTCTGATCTGATTTATAATTAACCAACTGTCTGTTAATACGGAAAAAATAATGAGCAACTCCACTGTGTGTGTGAAACTGATAAAGCGAGTGACCTTTTTTGTGTGTGTTTGAAGCAGGATCCCTGGTTGGCTTTTGCTTTTCATCTCAGCCGACAAGCGACAGTTCTGTTAAGGTTTAAAGGCCTAATTTATTGCTTTTTGGGGAGTAAAAATTAAGTGCAAGCAACTCAAAGTAAAGGGCTGCTTTTAGATGACTCATAACAAAGAAACAAAACACAGCACTTGATTATCAACGCATCGTAAATATACTAGAGATACATTTTAAAAATTCAGAAACTCCTGTATATAGAGTTTCTTGCTCCTCTGCGTGCTGGAAGTCTCCCTCAGGTATCGGGTGAAGAACGTCAACCTGTGCAGAGCTACACTCAAATTACCAACACCGTGATTTCTTTGTCTCTGCTGCTGTGCTACTTAGCAGCGTTTTTAATCCACAAGCCACAGTTAGACAGGTTCAATAGGTCAAATTAGACCAAAACAAAAAACTACTTCAGCTCAGAAGCAACGTATTTACACAATAGGTAAAACATTTTTAAATTAATTCAGAGGCTAAATTGATTGCCATGCTAGCTTACAGGTGGTACAGGGGTTCCTGGACCAAGCAAAGTGTTCCGTTTTGGTTTTTATAAACACAGCAGGAGGTGTTGCTAATCTTATTCATTCAAAGTCCACATAAATACAACATAATCTCCTTTAACCTCATTAGCAGCAAGTAGTTTCAAACTGTTTGAGGGGGAAGTTTAGGAAGGATTTATTGCCTTTAACATTTACATCGGACAACACCATCTAAGATTAGGTCATTACAGCAAACTACATAAAAATTGAACAATCTATCCAAAACATTACTAGTAAATAATCCTGTAGAAGGGAAGTTATTGGGGTTTTATAGCAATGCTTCTTTATAGAACTTCTGATGATTTGGCACCAAACAATGAAGTAACATGAAAAGCTGCCAAACTAAAGCAGTTAACGAGAGCAAACAAGTATTCACACACATCTCGGTCAAATTACAACCACAAACCAGCTTACAATGTGACAAAATGAAAGGAAAAAAAAAAAAACTAGTATGGCTGCCCGAGTTAAAAAAAGGAGCGGTGTATTTGCTTTAACCCATCTCTTTGACCATCAGCATCCTGGGCAACTTTACTTTAATCCTTACCACTGCAATTCAGATTTGATCTATAGTGGTCTGTGGTTGTGTGTGATAAAATATAACAGTATGATTAGCAAAGCAACAGATACTCTGGTTAAACCTCCAATGGAAAGCATCTAGAACCCATCTTTGTAGAATAGCACCAAAACAGATACACATTCATAATATGTGTGATTTAGCATTTTTCTAACATTCATTCACTTTTCGTTTTATTCCAAAAAAAATTAGACAAATATGAAAACTTAAACCAGGTGTTGGAAAGGATTTGTTTACTCTCGTCTTCACCAAAATATACAAGAAAACCTGAGAGTGTTAATATAGTAAAATGTCCAAACAGCTAAAACATTAGATGACTTTCCTGTGAGAAGAATTCTCAATAATACAGGGCATGTACACACTGCCATGGGCAGCATATAGGTATCTGATATCAGGCCAGTTCCTGTTCAAACACAGACCCACTTCCTGTGTAACAATTTGATATCACTGTGAGGTTTCAATATGTAGTTTGAAAAAAAAATGCTCCTACCTCAATGTTATCTGAGGCTTTTATTAAAAACAAACAAATGGTCTTTAGGATACATTACAAAAGAGCCCAGCAGAAACGTATTCTTAAAAACATTTGCTATATCAATCTGGAGCATTTCGGACCTGCAGTGCATTATTAGATGCCAAGCATAAGCAAAACATATACTCGTAGGTTGTCATAAAAAGTTAATGGTTTTCATCATTAAGGAAAATACATTAATCAAATGTAAACCAAGTTTTATTCTGCAGCATTCATAAAGGAGATTACCAAGATTA
This sequence comes from Cyprinodon variegatus, assembly GCF_000732505.1. Taxonomy (NCBI): domain Eukaryota; kingdom Metazoa; phylum Chordata; class Actinopteri; order Cyprinodontiformes; family Cyprinodontidae; genus Cyprinodon; species Cyprinodon variegatus. The sequence continues at coordinate 185,894 of NW_015151220.1, forward strand.
ACAAATTGAACCATCAAACAAGGTTAGTAACGCCTGAGGGATTTCACATAACTTCAGCAATAAACTACTAGTATCCATCTTAAATAAGTTTAAAGAAATAAAAGAGAAAAAATGTCCCCATTTAGACATAAAAAAAAAAAAAGCTGAGAACAAGTGACAGGAATTAAATTAGATCCTCTGACATCATTAGGTGCGGTTAGGTTCCCTGATCTGGATATTTAAATGGAATAAAAGGCGTAAAAAAATTTTAAAAAAAGTTTGACACTCTAAATCTAACTAAGAACAACAGAAAGCATGTGAACAATGTGAAACACAAGCATACAAGACAAAAGCAGGTCTTGTTTGTAAACTTTGTAACTGATTATTATGGTGCATGGTCATTGTGGTCATTTCGGTATCAGACATGGACTCTCGTATGATAGCCCAAGATTTATGCTTATTTATGCTGAAATTCTAAACAAATCGATAAAGTCATTTACCAGTTTACCTTTCAAAAATAGCAACAGGTATTCCCACTGCTGTTTAAGATCAATAACATACTGCTTAGTGCTAATATAGTATTTTTACATTGGACAATTCATTATTTCGATAAAGAAAATGAACCAAAACATGCCTACTGTAGAACATCCACCATTCTAGTCAGCAAGTAGATAGTCAGTAATAAGTGTATAACCACCACTGTTCCCAACAACCTCAATAAGTTGTTACATCGGTGCTGATTTTGCACAGTTTCTATCTCAGTCAGTTAAATAACAGCAACTTTTCAAATATAAATTGCTGTAAAAACTATCCATCACTGTATATTGGTTATTTATTCTCAAGGTGCATAGTTTTATATGGTTGAAACACTACAGTACCGTATTTTACCGTTTATCTTTTAACTCTTCACTATTATGTATTATACATTTTTCTAAGGTCTATATTTGTGTGACTATTTTTGTTGCTGTAAACACCAGAATTTACATTAAAAACAATAAAGGGATTTTCTATTTCTAACTGTTTAGGTCCATCTGTGGGCTCTGAACTGATGCACTGACTTTTTCTTATTGAGGGAAAAAGAAATGACAAAAGTTCAAGGTCTTATCCTGTATATTATCACAATAATAGAACAGCATGTTCTATTCATTTTTTGCTTCCAGCTTTCAACAGGGCAGACTATTTCAACATTCTCAAATAAGGAACGCTATTTATTCCTGTTATATTTCCTTTGGGGATGGAGAGTCTTCAATAAGCAATGCTTGAGTTAAACTAATTAAACACACAAAAAAAGGTCATTTCCTTCACCGTCCGCATTTAGATTATTCTCAACAAGACTTCTACGTCTCGCCTCGATCAAACTTCAATAAAAGGAGGATCCAGTTTGCTCAGCTAGGGTGCACCTAGCAAAACAATTACACAAAAGGACGAAACTAAAAAGACGGACCAGTATTTCGAGCTGTATGTGTGTCAATAATGTGGTCTGATGACAAGACACATTATACTGTAAAACAGGAAATCACTCGGTCATGCTTAGGGAACCGGACAAAAACAAGCAAACCTAATAACGACAACAAGGTTCTGAAGACTTTGTTTTTAAGCCAAAATCCCTTAAAAGAACTAGTTTGGTGATAAAGCAGTTCAAATGAAACAATCCCTCCATCTTAAAGGTCACACAAGTGTCCTTTGTGCCCAACTACTTCTTCAAACAGGTTGCCAGTATACAAACCTCCATGTCTGATAAAAGTCGCTTAACATATCTGCCATTTAACACCACTAAAGACATGTCACAAGGCACTTCTCTATGTTGGACAGCTCTCTTCCGACATGCCCAGCAACTGGTGATGACAACGGGACAGTATGCCGTCTTCACAGGGTACTTTTATCCTAAGGCTCAACCATTAAAGCAAGGATTCATTTACAGACTCGAGCTGAGCGACAGATATCTGCTTTAGCTTCTCCGTTTACAGACCCGTCTGCAGAGCTATTTGGTTTTGCGTTTCGAGACATGATACCAAAAGTAAAAAACAAAATAAATAAAAACACAGAAGGAATAAAAACAGACTGTGTGGAAGCACACGCCGCTGACCTTTTGCCCACAATGAAGAAGCAATGATCAAAACCCCTTTCTTCTGAATGGAAAAGTCTCACAAGTTTAGATGTGATTAGGTTAATGAATAGATGACTTCAATGGGATGTACATCACATGTTTCAGGGGAGGAGGGGGTTCAGGTTTCAACCATTTACTTAGACCTTAAGACAAGACGATGACCACAACATCTTCCTCTGTAATAACTATTGTCAAATCTTATGACACCCAACAAAAAGCGGGAAAGAACTGCTATGAACCAGAGAGAGGCGTGATGGGGTATTCTGCCTTCATCAGACCAGAAACCACTCACAAAATGCAACATTAATGGCTTCATCTCTCGGTTAAAAGCACTGACATTTAACATTAAGATAAGATATGTAAAGCATATCATGAATATTTCTTTTTTAATTCGGTTGGCTCTTTGAAAGAAAAAGGCGAAGAGCTCCAGCAAGATGTGGCAGCAAACATTTTGATTTCCTCTCTTTCCTATTTGGCAATGAAACACAAACAGTACAAAGCAACCCGTGTAATGCAATATGTTTCATAATAAAATGTATCTAGAAAAATATTAAACTGTTACATTTCTGCTGTTGTGCTAGTCTTTAAAACTGTGAAGCCAAAGCAATACAAGGCTCTGTCTCATTATACGGGCGTCAAAAATAAGTTAAGGAAGGGCACCATAATGGTTGAACATTAAACTGGCAGATTCAACAGCTCTCATATTAATCATAACCATGAGTATACAAAAGGAGGCTATAAAGATGTGGAGTTGAAGAAACACTCCAAGTATGATTCAAAGGGTTCATGAAGACAGAGCTTAACTACTCACCTTCATTAGGGTAAAGCATAGAAGTGTATATTATACTCTCAGCTTCTTAATTTCAATAAAAAAAACAAACAGAAATGCTCATGTAAACTCTAGGTGTTTTAATGCCAGCTGTTTTCAAGAAACAAAATAGCGCAGATTTTTCAGCCAAAGGTTACCGGAGATAATCTGAAAGATCTCTAAATTTGCTATATCAGTATGTACTTCCTTCAGCTCTACTTATTACTGTTAAAACTAGGGCTGCAACTAACAATTATTTTGCTAATCGATCCATCTGTTCATCATTTTTTCCATTAAAATTCGGATTTCAAAATGTTCCTTAAAGAAGACTCTTTAAACCAGGTCAAACCCAAACTTTTCCATTTCTAGAGTTCTGGATGACGATGACAAACGAAAAAGGTTTTGTTTGGTTTTTTATCTTAAATGCAAAATATTGATATATATTTTACAGTTCTCTTACAATTGCTTGGTCAGCTAAAGGCAAGTTTTAAAGTCTCTATACTCCAGTTTACGCTTAATCGATTATTAAATTAGTTAACAATTATTTCAATAATCGATTAATCTGATTAGTTGTTCACTCCCTAGTTAAAACCTTATACAAGTCTTAGTCTCTTATGCAGCCGCATTATAATTAGTTCAATTTTTTATTCTTTTTCAATACTCAGCTGTTCACTAGGTGAGATATTTGTTTCATTTAAAGATTTTTTAACAAATTAGTCATTTTGGAGGTGAAAAGAAAAAGGTTCCTACATTGTTCATTTGATAATCGTTACGATTTGTTTAACACAACATCCAATCAGACAACACTTCCTTTCACTGAGGATAAATGTATCCAGGGCTTTTTGCTTCTTCTGTAGCCTTGGGCACTTTTTCTAATACAACTTAATTTACTGTTTTATTCAAGCTTAATGAAGCTGTAGCAAAATATGGATATTCGTATCGCCGTACGTGCATGCGCTCATACCATCAACTACATGTGGTCAAAATGCTTTTCCTTTTACAGTCCACTGGAGGTAATGATCTGTGCTGTTTAATGTGCCAACACATTCAGGTTGACTCGTGGAGTGAGATCAGGGTATCAACAGATAACGTCTGACAGGATTCTGCTTTTAACACAGAGCAAAGGCAGAAAACATTTGAATTGTCAAGAGCCGCCCATCAGGAAGCCGCCTTATTCCCTTATAAGAGCGTGCCAAAAAGCCCAGACACCTGAGGTCAGACTGTTTACTGTAGAACATAGAAAACTCAAAGAGGCATGTCAACCTTGTGACAAACAGAAAACAATCAGAGTGAGTTTTCCATAGCTCCTGAGAGTAATGAGAAATATATGCAGGTGGCACCACTGTCTTTAAGAACCAAAATATTATTAGTCATGAAAACCTTGAATAGGACAGAAACAAAAATGTGATTCTTGTTTATAGGTGTCCAAGTTTTCAGCTTATAATTATAAAAAATGAGTAAATGTTACTTCCACATAGAAAAGATATCTCATTTTAGATTACAGCAAATAACGGATATAACTAGTTTAAAGATGTCTTGTGCAGTGTTGAGGCTGTTTTTAAACAGTAAAAGCTAGATCATAGAAGATCTAAAAAATTACATCTACTTCTCTTCTTATCCAGATTAATAAGTCTGTAAATCTATACAACCAGCCTATAAATCATTTAATTCAATTTAACATTCAATTAATTTTATTTTATGCAGTACCAATTCACATAAAGAAAACTCCAAGCACTTTCAAAGACAAAGATCAAATTCCTGTATTCATAAAACTGATTTTTGATCTTAATTTTTAACCTTTAGGTACGTTGGCCTAACAGACCTCGATCCATGCAACCAAACAATTTGTTTTTTTATTCCTCCAATCCTTTGCAAAGCAGCAGGTGATTATTCCAGAGTATTTAGGAAGCTTTTAGCTTAAGAGATAATGGAGCATTGTTTAACACCACATGGTGATGTGTTACTAATCACTTCCTGCACCTGTATGGACGATTAAAGGACAGCAGCTTGAAATCAGTTTGCTGTATTTGTGTTTAATTTATCAACAGTAGCTAAAATCTGAAGATTAATTTGAAGCTTAAAGAGTTTGTTCCCATTGTTAACTATGCACCATCACAACAAATAAATACTTCCTGCTGGGAAATATTTAGTTTTCCTGTGTCTCCACTTCCCTGTGCAAACAATACACAAACTGATTTCTGTGGCGTGAACTGCTTTAATTTGAGGATATTGCCATTTTGAATAACCAGTTGATGTCACTATATTTCTAAAAGTCGATGTTCTTGTCCTTATTTCCCAACACAAGAACACAAACTCTAACCCAATTTTTAATTATGGAGTGAACACAGAGAATGTGCATCAGTATAGGAATCTTATGCAAAGATAACCTGAAATTAAATCAAAATAAAATATTAAAAACATATATGAAGCTGACTGGTTTTATATTAAACCGAAAGCGACACATACTGCCACTGCAATAGAAAAAGAAAAGATGACGCAGACTTTTAACTGTTAAATCTATCGATTTCTTTGCTAATTTGAGGAATTTTTCAAGTGCTTCTTATACAGAATTTTACACCTTGTTAATTTAATCCTCATACAACCAGAGTAAACTCATGTATTTTCAATACATCTCTGGTATCTTCCTGAAAGGTCTTAGACCAGACAAACAAGATTAAATGTTGTACTTGTTTTGAAATTGCAATTTTTTTTAAGCCTTGATCTTTAAGTTAGATACGAGCAACCAGTCTAAACCTATCCCATACAGCACAGGTTAAACCAGCAGCTTCATGCTGGGTTCAAACAAACTAATAAAGATTTATTTTCAACACCTGCTTTAATATTCTATATACCTACAAGTAGGCAGGTGCCATTGTGTCTTTAGTCATTGTATATTTGTTTTATGCTCCAGGATTCCCCTCACAAAACCCTTCAAATTACACTTTTAAGATTTAAGTTTTAGAATTTCCTACAATAAAATAAAGTCAACATATTCACAATACTGATAACATTTATCTATTTAAACAAATGAATGACTAAGATGTGTTTCAAAATGTTTCTTCAAGAAAAGGTTTAGTTTAAACATAATTACGCCAAAAATATTATATTCTCGAATCTCGATATTTAAAAACCTTTAGATTTCTTATTTTTATTTTAAAATTTCTACTGTTTATCGCTGAAAATATACTGTAGGGCAAGGGTGTTGCACTGAATTTCATATCAGCATCTTTAAGTTTTTAAAATGGTAGTATTTCAATTTCAAAATTTCCCTTTAGAGAACACAACAACCTGATATAACATTCGTCCCATTTATTTTGTAGTTTAAGACATTAGTTAGTTTGAGACATGTGCTGTAGATATAACATTTAGTGTGAATAAGAGATTGTCCTCATATTGAGGTATAATAGGGTTTTGCAAAGTTGTGGTTTCAGAACCACAACAACAACATGTCACAAGTTAACATCCATACAATCTAAAGTCATTTAAAGAGATTTCAAAGAATATAAATATATATATATATATATGCTCTTAAAAAAACAGGTAGGTCAAGTTTGAAATTAACGGAGTCTCACATTAATATTGTCTTCAAACTAAATCTGATCAGCCTTTGGGTTGTTTGCAAGTTGAAATGTACATGCAAAGATGTCATAATGTCACACCCACTGAATCTCAATTTGAGGTTATAATCCTAGCCTATGCTTAGTCACAGGGTTTTGGTTTCAGTGTAAAAACAATGGACATTTAGTGCCTCAAAAGCACTAAATTAATTAAATAAAAAACATAATCTCAGTGTGATCTCAAATGTGTTTTAGTGCTCTTTTAAGATAATCCATTGAGCCATCATATCCACTGATATGTTTTTGTTGTTTTGATTGTTTTTCCCTTTCTGCTCTATCAAATGCATAATTGTGTTAAACTGTCCGTGTTTCAATAGACCAATGTGGCAAAATGTCAAAGTGAAGACCTGCCAGGATTCACAGACTAAACAGAGACCTCAACTTGCTCTCCTTTGCTACAAGGAGTGGGAACTCCAGTGTAATTGCGTAGGCAAGCTGGTGAATCACTGTTGTGTACCCATTTGCAACAATAACAGAGTTGAGATTGAAATTGTTTAAATACTCCCATCGTTAATACATATCTATATTATATGGGGGAGAAAAGAAAAATCGCCTTACCTGCCCTGTGGAAATCTCAATGACTTGCCCCTGTGAGGGCCTTGTTGACATCTTTATTCAATTGTTCCAAACAATCGGAGAAAACCGTGAAGGAAGGCCGATCGATCAGCTTCTTTTGTTCATTTAAAAGCCCAGTATGTAATGGTGGAGGGCAAACTTCCAACAGATGTCCCCCGTTGAATCAACAAGTTGAATCCCACATCAGCGGCTAGCAGGGAAGAGTTAGCCAGCTAGCTAGCGACTAGCTTGTAGCAACTGCGTGTCCCATGTTTGTCAACGGGCAACAGCGAAGGAAAAAAAGCTGGTGTCCTTTTTTTCCCTCAGCTTGTTGCTCGGTTTAAAAACATCCAGGTCCAAATTAAATATATTTATAGAGAGGAGAAGAGTTTTGGCGAGTGGGTACCGGGACGTTTGTGGGACAGCTAACTTGTTGTGTTAGCTTGAGGGCTGAGAGTTGAGCAACGGTTGAGTTTTAATAAGACAAGGCAGCTTTAGTTCTTCATGAAAAATAGATATTTATCCAATGTTATATCCACAGGCATCCCAAAAAAAGCCGTTTCAGGGTTCCTTTTTGTACCAACAGATGTTCCCCTTAGGTTTCGGGTTTAGGTCCCAAGGTCCAAAAAAACTTTCAGGCCAAAGTTATTCCCTGACTCTGACAGGACAAGTCCGAAATATCGAGTCCTAGAAGAAAGCAGGAAATATAAAACTTTGTAAAGAACAAACGTTGCAGGTGAGAAAAGCCGAAGTGATTTTTTTTTTCCTGTCTTGGCTAACTGTTAGCCAAAAATCGCGTCTGTTTCAATGCAAAGCTTAGCTAGTTAGCTTCTATCGCCCAGCGACAGACCGCAGTGGCGCTGACTGCCAAAAGGGCGACCCGCAAAAAAAAAAAAAAAAAAAAAAAAAGGGGAAAAAAAGATAATCCACGCAAATTACCGGCAGGCTTTCTTTCTCGCGTTGCGTGGTTGGAATAAGGTCGCTCACCAAGTGCTGCACTGCAGTGTGGCAATTCAGCAGCAGCTCGTCAGGTCTGTGCGCCGACAGGCGAAGGAGGAATCATCAAGTTGTTGAATCCATTACGGGCAAAGTAGGGCTTTCTTCTTTAGGAGGCGCGCGCACGTGTGTGTGTGTGTGTGTGTGTGTGTGTGTGTGTGTGTGTGTGTGTTACGGGCGACAGGAGGGAGGGGGAGAAAGGCAGGAGCTGCGCCCCGAATGCGGTCTATCCTGCCCTGATACCGGAACAAGCCAATAACAGCAACATGGCTGCTTGCACCACGACTGAGGGAGGGAGGGAGGGAGGAGAGTTCTCTGCTCGGCTTTGCTCGATTTTTTCCGAATTTCCACTGACCGCCTAGAGATGGGAATTCAGACAGTTTTCCGGGATCCGACTCGGATAGCTCTGAACTTTTTTTTCAAATAAACTACCGGTACTTCTCAACAAGGTTAAATATTGATATTATACATCGCCTATAGTACATTTATGCTTGGTCACTGACAAATTCTTATCTGCATCTAGAAACTATTTGGCGATCAAACGTGCATATGCAACGGAAGAGGATAGGGCCACTGAAAACATTAAGAAAGTTAACTGATTTTTATTTTATTTTTTCTGTAAAATACAACAAAAAAGTTTTTTTTCCCCTCAGAATTCAGTTTTTTTCCTCAGAATTCTGACTTTAACATCAGAATTCGGACTTTTTCTCAGAATTCGGACTTTGATCTCAGAATTCTGATTTATTTCTCAGAATTCTGACTTTAATCTCAGTATTCTGACTTTAATCTCAGTATTCTGACTTTTTTCTCAGAATTTTGACTGAACTCAGAATTCTGATTTTGTTTCTCAGGATTCTGAGTTTTTCCTCAGAATTCTGACTTTTTCTCAGAATTTTGACTGATCTCAGAATTCTGATTTTGTTTCTCAGAATTCTAACTTTTTTCCTCAGAATTCTAATTTTTTTTCTCCTTAGAATTCTGACTTTAATATCAGAATTCGGACTTTTTCTCAGAATTCGGACTTTTCTCAGAATTCGGACTTTGATCTCAGAATTCTGATTTATTTCTCAGAATTCTGACTTTAATCTCAGTACTCTGACTTTTTCCTCAGAATTCTGACTTTAATCTCAGAATTCAGACTTTTTCTCAGAATTTTGACTGATCTCAGAATTCTGATTTTGTGTCTCAGAATTCTGACATTAATCTCAGATTTCTGACATTTTTCTCAGAATTCAGATTTTTTTTTGTTGAGAATTCTGACTTTAATCTCAGAATTCTGACTTTAATCTCATAAATCTGACTTTTTTCTCAGAAATCTGACTTTTTTCTCAGAATTCTGACTTTAATCTCAGAATTCTGAATTCTGACAGCAAATAAATATGTTAGCATCAAGCCGTTGCCATGTCTGTTTTAGAGACTAAACTAGCTCACTTATTTTAATCACATTCTGCTCTTCCATTAATTAATAGCATCATTCCGTCATTTTCTATCACTGTGTTACTGGCCCTCTCAAACAACTCACATCTTTGTCAGTGAAGCTGAGTGCTCCCACTTCTCTTTCTTCATGGTGCCCATCTAGATTAAGATCCAAAATTCTGAGATTAAAGTCAGAATTCTTAGATCAAAGTCAGAATTATTAATTTTTCCCATATTAATCCATAATAGGCTAAACTTAAAGTTGGGTTAATTTTATTTTGGCATATATGATATTAAAAATAAATACTGTCACTTGCGCTAAAAATAACATAAGGGGTTTGATATGTGGAGCACATTATAATAAACTAATGCACTATTATGATACATCTTTTAAATATGTGTTTTTCTTCAAGTTCAATTATTTTTATGTGGTATTTAAAAAAGGCAAATGATGTACAGACGAAACAGCTCCATCTATAGTCAGAGCATACAAGCTTTTTAGAATCTGGTGCCTATCTTGATGTGAAATGAGTCATGTATTGTTTTTGTTGCCAGATTTATGAGGTTTTTATTATTTTATCTGCAAAAATTAGTTATGTATGATTAATTTTAAACCTAAAATCAGCATATTTAAATTTTTTGTTATTTAAAGTAAATTATCTTAACCTGTTGCAGTTATTTATTTATTTATTTTAAAAGCATGCATGGGCTGTTCATAGTCACCTCATGGTTTGGTAGTTAAATCAGTGCGTTTCTTAATCGGTATAAGAATATTAGCACTGGCTGCAAAGTTTTTTTGTGATTTAATTTGATCATCCCTTGGTTTTTTCTTTTTTATTCCTCCCCACATCTACACATTAGCATGTGCAATTTTGTCTCTCAACCATTTTCTTTAAAATACTCTAAAATCCTCTCTACACAAGAATGTTATGAAATTCTTTAAACATTAGTTTTTTAATGTTGTTTTTCTTTAACTTTTAGGGTTTTTTTTAATGAAGTGTAAAGTACATGCATATACATTAGTTGATTTAAAATCTATAGATTAAAATCTAAGTTTTGATACACAAACCTTAACTGATGTCTATTGTGGAAAAAAAGTGAAGAATAAATATATGCAGGGGAAGTTTTTTCCCCCATATATTCATGAAAAGGATTTGGCCAACTGTGTTGGATCAGTGAGTACAAGCACTTTTTTAAAAATATTATATGTCCTTCAGGGAGGAAAAAACAGCAGGTGCTGGTATGAATTAATTTAGATTTTAAAAAGCAATGTGAGATAAACAACTTTTTATTTTAGACTCATCCATAATTTTGGAAATTATTTAAAAGCATGAAGTTTAAAAGATTAACAAAGAAGGCTATATGCATTCAAGTCATAAAACAATACGTTTGTCATCATTGTTATACATGCAGGTGATTGTTTTAGTGTTTCCAGAGGCAAGAAGAATGGTTTACAGTTGAAATAAAATTTAATCTTGATTTAATATTATATTAGTTATCAAAATAATTCGATAAAAATCCCATTTGATGTCATCAATTCATTGGGTTAGCTTAAACAATCTATTTCCCTTTTGATAAAAATGATTGAATATTGACAGAATCTTTTTTTGTAATTAATTGATGGCTTTAAAACCAATACAAACAGTACTAACATGTCAACAAAAAGGTTCTAACTATATGGGGGGCAAAAGAGAAGTCAGATATTTGAAAAGTTACATACTTGTTTTTGACCTTATACATTAAACATAGTTTTCCCCATTAACTCCTCCTTATGAAAAAAATACATACCTTTAGTTTGTCTTTGTTTTAACAAACAAACCTCAATATTACACAAGTGAACAACAGTTTGTGGAACAATGCAACTTTACCATTAAGGCTATCTGGGTCAAAGGGTACACAATAAACATTTTAACAAAGAGTTTTGATCATATAAATGCAAAACGCGGTATTGTGGCTTAGATAGAAAAGTTTGAAAAAAAAATGCTGAAGATGAATGGACCTAAAAAAACAAACAAAAAACAAACAAACCGAGAGTCATAACAACATTTAATTTCCCTTTGGGATCAAAAAAGTATTTTTGAATTGAACTGAAATACAGGAAAATCCTGAAAGTAATGTTTGAGGCTGATGCAGAGGATTACCTTCCAGTCGAACATTAACCCAAGTCAGTTTCATAGAAATGCATTTTTTCTCTTAGAAGTTAAAAGAGGTTGGGTTGTCCAATACAAATATAAGACCAGAATCAAACTGAGAATCTGTTGCAAGGATTGCCAGTTAACATAACCCATTAATCAGTCTCTACTGAGCTTAAGTTATTTAGTAAAGCATAGTGGATCAAACTCATCATTTTACTGCAAAGCTTTGCACGATGTAAACTTGCAGCGGAAGTTGCAGAAAAGAGTGGCTCTATATAGAATGAACCCCTGGAAAACAGAACACAAATGTTTACTTAACCTTCCAGGGTTGTAACTGGAAAAATAATAACATATTTTTCTGTTTGCAAATCTTCATAGTTTTGCAGGAGACCAGTTTGTTTCCTTCAGTATTTCTAAGATTCAATCTTTGTTTCGGTTTTCTCAGCTTCACCAGGTTATTACCATGGTCAGCTGATTGGTGGTCAATGAATCACTTATTTTAAAGATTGATTCTCAGGGAGTGTATTATGTAAAGCAATATACCACTCATTATATGTTTAAATACTTCTAAGATAGAAAAAAACCACACAGTTCCTAAGCTACATCCATTACAAAGTGAATCCTGTCTGATTCACATACTACATAGAATAATACTTTCCAGATATCTCTGCTTTTTCTAGCTTCAGCTGGTCTCTTCCGGTTTGTCTGTGACACCACCTTGGACAGAACTATCAGCTGTGCTGCTGCCATCAACACCTTTGTTTATAGGTGTTCGAACTTGGTCTGTTTTTCAGTGTAGTCCTGTTTCTCTGACCGTGAATGGCTGGATGTGCTCTCTTTCATCCTCTGACATGGGAGCTGGCTCTGAGCTCGTCTTTCTGGTTGTGTGTTTCCTGGACGGGCGGCCTGTGGAGCTGATTGACAATTGCTTTTTGTATCTCTGCTTCTTTTTCTATGTCTGCTTCTGTCTCCTTGAACCCCAGTCGGCCTCGGCAGATGGCCGTTCACACTGAGCCTGGTTCTACTGGAGGTTTCTTTCTGTTAAAGGGAGCTTTTCCTCTCCACTGTGGCTACAAGCATGCTTGAGGGATTGCCTTTGAGTCAATGAGTCAATGCAATCAACTGGTTTTCCTTAGACAGAAAACTTCAAATGAATTTGACTGTATGATATGGTTAAATTGCAAAGCGCCTTTAGATGACATGAGTTGTGAATTGGCTCTATATAAATAAACTGAATTGACTTGAAATAAATAACTACAGTATGGTCCTCTTAGTCAATGGATTCCCACTTCACTAACAACATATTGTAGGAAGAACTACCTTTAGGAGGTTAACTAATTACAAATTTGAAAGGCAAATTATCTTTTCAAATAGTCCACAGCAAACAACCTGAAAACCTTTAAACAAAAACAAACAGGAGCTATGGCTCACTTCACACTCGACTTCATGTGTTGGCTTGCTGTGCTGCTAAGCTAATGCTTGTACATAAATGGGAACAAAAATGCTCAAATTTCATTGGAGTAAAGTACATTTCATGTGTCTCTTAACATGGGTGCTATAGCTTTAGTTTAGTATATTTCACAAATACTGGAGGAAAATATGTGTCATTGTTGCTGGGGATTTCCCTCAATATAATGCTAGCGCTTTCTCAGTAACATCAATATCAAAATTTACTGAAAACACTCACTACAATATTTATCTGCCTAGGTGAGTGACACGTACTAAGAAATATGTGAAAAGAATCATAAATAATCCAAAAATATGGTTCTTGGAAGTACTTTAAAACCTATTTTTTAAACTTGTGGCCTGCACACTACCAATGCTAATGCTAATGCTAGCCTGCTCAAAACAAGTAAGCAAAGACATAATTAGTTCATGAAATCTTAATACGGTAACACAATAAGTCCATACTTTTTTTTTCCACACAATCTTTTCACATTAAAGAAAACAAACTAAGAACACAATTTTGAAATATTAAAGATTTAAATGACTATTTTCTATCTTCTGCTACAAGTTGCATTATGCTAACTATGTAGCATCATTCATTTGCATGGCATTTGTTTTACACAGATGATTAAGGAACAAAGATGAACAATCTGCAAAAAAAAATTACTAGCTTAGAGATGATAAAATTAATCAATAAAATTATACTGGAGTAGTCTCTAATAATATTAGGGATTTTTATGTTCAGAAACTGAATTCATGTTTCTGATTAACGTACACCCCGGGCATGGCTTAGCATTTTATTCATAGCTGCTCATTTAAAAACATTCCATTAAAGTCCAGTTCAGTAAATAGGATATATGAGCCCTATGCTGCACTAATAATAAAGTTTAAATTCCCCTTTATTTCTCTGTGTGTAGTTTTGAAAAGCACCCTGAGATAAGTTGAAGTTACCAAGCAACAACAGAAGGTTGTCTGGGATAAAATGGCCTCCCCTGAAAAGAAAAAGGATGTATGATCTGTCAGCTGGGAGATCTGCAGAGTCGCAAATAGTCACACAATAAGAGGATGTAACAGGCAGAAAATAAAAGAAGAATTCAGGAAATGAAGCGCTCTGAGAGACTGGTTCATAACGACTGGGAGGGAATCCAACTGGCAGGATTTCCCGGTGAAGCAAGGGGGGAGTCACCTTCCACATATGGTTGGAGGATACAAAAATAGCTTTAACATTAAAGCATTTTTGAAAAGTCTGTATTATAAGACAAACTAGGATTTTTGGTGCAAGATGTGCCATATTTTTCAACAGTTTTCAAGTGAGAGCATATTTATAAAGGAAAATATGATAAAATGACGCCATCTGCAGGGTGCTGAAATATAAAACAATGTCTGTCTATGCATCTATTTCAAGTTTCACTTGACAACTATTACAGTAAAACAAAACCCCTGACTACTCAGTGTCACAAGTACAGAGCAACGGAATTTGCTCTCTGCATTTAACCCATCCCCTTGGGTGGGCTGCTATTGCCACTTCCCTTCATCCCAATCTACCATATGCTGCCAAAGTGAGGCTAGACTGAAGCTGCTCAGTCATTTTTAAAGATGTCTACACTTGCTAACATTTTCTTCCCATCCTGACAACCTCCACACATCATCTGCTTTTTGATACATTTCAAAATGATGCTGTCTGGAACTTAGCAGAGTGATAATAATCAGATGGAAATGTATCCTCACACTGTTCCAAATGGGATTCATAAGCAGTAGAGCAAAGAAAATTCAGCTGTTGTGAACCTCCTGCTGTTTAGTTACTTGTCCGTGCAGTGAATCAGTGAGACATGTCCCACTCAGTCTGTCAGGAAAATATTAATTTGGCTTCAAATAATGTTAACAAAACACATTTTGAGTTTTTTTTTTTGTTTGTTTGATAGATTGATCATAAAAAATGAGCATCTTTCAGTTTTATGTAGTTAGGGTTATATTTATATATTTCAGAGGAGAAAAGATAAAATTCTATGTTTTAATAAATATATGAAGTTTTGAAATGTGTCACATTCTACCCTAAACTTGACTGCATTATACTGGATTTTTTAAAAATTTTAACTATGGAACACCAGGAGAGTCAATGAAAAAAATGAAAAAATCTAATGTTTTTTATTGTGCTTTTTAAATAAAATCTTTAACAATTAGTTGTAAATAGTATTTATTATTCCTTTTTTAAATACTGCATTTCAAAAATGAATTTTAAAAAACATATTTCTAAATGCAATTTTTAAATCCTTAATGCATAGATCTGATAAATACCTTTCTTTATCAAACTTTTAAAAACTTGATTTCCAATTTCCCTATCTCCTTGCATTTTTCTTTTAGAAAAAGGTTTCAATGATAGCCACCATGTTGTGATCCAAGGCTGGTCGTCTAACCAATGAGAGCTTATTATATTTGAATTTTTATCGAGTATGGGGAAACTTAATAATTTGCAGAGGAACCAGAAGGGCAACACAAATGATATATGGAGAGGGTAAAAATAAATGCAACTGCACAAAGGATTTGAAAAATGTAATAAAATGGAAATAGAAACAGGAATTACCCTTTCAAATGTTTGATAAAGGTATTTATGATTTATCATTTAATAAATACACTTTACAATTCCTCTTTTAATAATTCAAAATGTGGAATTACAAAGCGCTTGTCAAATTGGATTATTGATTATATAAGTATTACATTTTAAATAGTTGCATTTCTTTTTCAGTGATTCTCCACATCTTTAATTGTAATGAGTGAAAAGTATCATATTCTAAATGTTTTACTAAGTAATGGCTCTTTTTTATATGTAGAAACTCTCATTAAATACTTTGTAGAAAAAAGAGAAATGTAAAAAAAAAAAAAAAAATCCAAATCATGAAGATCAAGTGTTTAATTATAATTCATTTCAAACCTATACCAGTAGGTAGCCATCACTGGTGTGTCTTATTAAATTAAGGGGAGACAATGAAAGCACCACATTCTGAATATAGAAATGAGGTCTGCCATATCATCCACAGAGTTCTATAGAACACAGTAAATACACAGGCTCTTTTCCTCTTCTGGATGGTTGAATAACTTCAGTCGTTGTTTGTTGAATTTGTGAAGATGCATTGCTTCCCTTTGTTAAGACTGTGGATGAACGAGAAATATGAATTACAAATCACCATCATGTGATGCAACATTAATAAAGAGACGGCTGTGAATTTGGGTGTTTCAGTAGAATTCTCCAGGACACAAAGATGTGTTGAAATGCTTGAAAACATAAACCATATTGGTAAAAGTATTGTACTACACAGCATTTACCAAAATGCATATCCCTTGGTGTGTGGCAGGGGTTGGAATAGTGAGCAATTTTATTATTCTCCTCCTTAAAAGCTTTTACACCGTGGTGTGTCCGTCGGTGATGATGGTCTGCAGCTTCACATCGCTCTCTCCAAGGAAGCTCAGGCTGCACAAAAATCCCTCCTCCATATGGATCCTGTTTCCACCTTCATTACTCTGAAAAAATAAGAACAAAACTCTGAATTTTACTGTGTGATTCCAAATTAAATATGGATTCATTCCTTGAAAAATGTATTACCGGGTCTACCTGGATGTCAAGAACTCATTGCACTCTGTTGTTTTTTTTGTTTTTTTTTAACTTGCTTTACAATGATCTAATAGTACAACATCTTATGAACAAGTAAATCAGTCCCATCTCTGTAGAAATTGAATATGTAAATCATTGTAGATTAGAACTCTAAAAGGCTTTCGGACTTTTCCGGTTTCAAAGGAAAATAAACAATATAATCCTTTTCTAGATTTTTTTTTTTGTGTATCTTTTGAGCAACGAAGACGTCTATCATTCTTGTTTTATTAAAGAGGATCATCAAAGACTTCACCTTAGTCGGTTTACTGGCTTTATTTTTGCCTACTAGCAATGAAATACTGACTGATAAAACATGGTGCACTTTACATTTTCCATTTCAGGCAGGATTTAATATGCAAGTATGAGTTTTGAAAGGGGAAATTGTACTGTAGTTTGTTTTCTTTCTGAATGTGTGCACATGCTGAAAAAGCTATTGTTAACCCTCATTTAGTAAAACATTTAATGAAACAATTTTCTCCATGTGTATCTGCTTCAGCCTCCTGAGCTAATGAACCTAATTAAGTAACCACTCCGGCCCGCTCCGTTCCAGACCGTCTGTGCAAAGCAAAGCCTCCTTGGTTCCTCTCGTCTTACTCCGCTCCGACTTCCCTGGGACTCGAGGAGAGCATGCGCAATATTATTATCTAATTCATAGAAGAAAAACATGTGGTAATGAACCCTAAATTCAATATGACATAATTAAAACTCAACATCAGCATAAATCTGCCCAAAACATTTTGTTTTCGTTGTGGATCTTTGTAATAGGGATACAGGGTTTCTACAGCATAAGGCAAGTTAAATTAAAGACTTTTTAAGACTTTTAAAAACTTTACAATAAACACAAGAAAAACCTGGTAGTGACAAATTTACCCAAATATTGTCATTTTTTTTAGTTTGATATGGATTACAAAAATAAAATCCTATTTATGATGCAGTAATAATTTTAAGACCTGTGAAAGACTGATTGAAGACATTTTAATACCAATTAAGGCCTTGATTTTATGTTGAAGAATTCAATGACTTTTAAGACTTTTTAAGGATCTGCAGGAACCCTGGGATAATTAGATGAGAAATCTGCTTCCTGGTATGTTGAAGTGCTAATAGTTTGCATCAATTAAACGGTCTTAGTTTTTGGGAATATATTAGTATTATGCTCTAATTTGTAGTTACTGAACTATTTTTGACAAACCGGATCTTCTCAACATTCTTTTTTCTGTTTGGTGCGATTACAATGGTGGATCTTTACCTGGCTGGCTTCCAACGGATAAAAAAACAGCTCAGCTCTGTATTTTGACATATTTTGGAAGGTGATGTGCGGAGGAGTAGCTTTGCATATGGAAGAGTTCTCATTGATTAACATGACTGCGCAACTGCTCCACATGACGTACGTGAGCAGGGCGGAGCGGTTACAGATGATGTGGAGTCTGGGGGTTAGCCTGATGTCTTTAAAAGCACTGACCAGACAGTAACTGCATGTTGAAGGCTCCCAGGAACTACTGTATGAAAACTAATTTCACCAGTCAACAAGAACATCCAAACACAAATTATCATTGCTCTACCTTGGAGATCTGAGAAGGTGGCGATCAGTTGAAAAAGACAGCCGAACGGAGATGAAGATTTCATGATGGGGCGCTGTCCACTGTAGGCTGACTGAACCACTGGTTGAAGTAGTCGCACCCGGGACATTGCTGTGTGACACGAAGCAGTGAGCCAGTGGTGGTGGTGTCCACAGTACAGCGATTGGTGCACGCAGGACAGATTTGAAAAAGTCCGAGCAACTGATCCTCGTGAACGACATACTTTTTCTTTTTGTGTGGAGGAACTTCACAGGGCGAGCTATACAGAACAAAAGGCATTACTAACCAGACAAAAATGCTAATCTAAGGACACTGCATTTATATGTATTTACCTTGTAGAGTTCACAGAGCTTGAAGTGGCATTTACATTTAAGTTGGGGTCAGAGGCTGACATCTCACACCTTTTTCTCTTTTGAGTCATAAAGGCCACTTGATGAAGACGGGCTTCCATCAAAGTCTCAGTTTCACAAGCCACGCTCCGGTTAAAGGCTCGCGCTTGGGTGGCTGTGTCCATTAAAACACAAGAAAGCATGTTTAGATCAGCAATAATTTGAATTAACACTAAAATCTAAATATATATCAGAGGTGAAAAGTATAGTGGAGGATTTTTGCACATTTTTCTACACTTTAAAAGAAAAATACACATGCACAACCCTGTACCCGCACCTGAGAGGGAACGCCTATTAAATGCGTGTGAGAGCCCGTTTCTCCTCATGCACGCTCTGTTTAAAAGTTGCTGTTTGCATCACTCATACAAGCTTATTTTCCAGAAGGTTCAAAATTTCTTCACGATGTCGGACTCACCACCTGTAAGTGCAAATATGGGTGAGCGTGTAGGACGGCCTTACGTAAACACATCACCAGAGAGATTGACTATTAGGAGGAACCACTTATTTAGATGATCCACCCGGAAAAAGAACATCCTCCACTATACCTTTAAATAGCATAAACAGTTAAAACAATTAGAAGAGTAAACGTCAAAACTGATTTGAAAAATCTAAGAAATTACCTTTGCTTCTCCTAATAGGCTTCAAGTTGGCCTGGACGAATTCATGTTTGGTGAGGATGTGATCTGTCTGACAGCCGATTTCTCTGGTCGCTCTTGACTGGAAAAATAAATATTAAATAATAAGACGTACAATTTACTACCAAGATTATTTTTTGTGACATATTCTCGTGTATTTCTGATTTCTGAAGAAAAAAAAAATTAAGCTGGCACGCAAACAGACTTGGCTTAATGATGGTGTAGGACGTTAGCAATGTATATTATGAACAAGAGGGGAATATGAACATGATGTTCGTGATCAAAATAACTTGTACTAAATAGACATGCTCAGTGACGCAGTGGGTAGCACTGCCGCCTTGCAGCAAGAGGATCTGGGTGCGATTCCTGGCCTGGCTCTTTCTGCATGGAGTTTGCATGTTCTCCCTGAGCATGTGTTGGTTCTCTGTTTCCTGTTTCCTCCCACAGTCCAAAAATATGACTGTTAGGTTAATTGGCTTCTCTAAATTCTCCTTAGGCTTCTGGGAATGGTGGTTTGTCTGTGTTGTCCTGCAATGGACTGGTGATCTGTCCAGGGTGTACCCTGCCTCTCACTCATAGACAGCAAACAAATAAAATACTGTACTGTAAAGTGTTTTTAAAATATCTATACTGTGCACCTGGAGAATAAATAACCAAAATGCAGTTGTGGACATTTTTACCCAGACAGAATTGATTGATGTTGTAATTAAGCAAACAAATCCGGCGTTCATTCTTATATTTGTATATATATACATTATGTTCATACACATTATATATATATATATAAATATATATATATATATATATATATATATATATATATATATATATATATATACATACACACATATATAGAAACATACATACATACACATATATATATATATATAAACAGACACACCACACACACACATAAACATACACACACACACAAATATTGCTATATATATCATTGCTGCTTCTGTCATTAGTCTGCTCTCTGACCTCAGGTCTGTTATCTCCTTGTGGGCGGGGCAGCAGTGTCGGCAGCTTTGACACTTGTCTGTGTGGCTTTTGTCTCACTACAGGCAGAGCAAGGGTGGGGATTCCCTCAGGCTTTAATATTAGCCTCTTAGCAAAGCCCATCTCAAACTCCATCAAGTTGGCGAAGGAATCGCGGGCAAAATGTAGTTTACAGACACCAGCGCCGGGCGGGAGTTCACTGTCATCCTCCAGGCCGATTAAGCGCAACCACTGTTGCCTAATTTTAAAGTCCTGAGGAAAGATGTGCAAGCCTACAGAGCTAATGCAGCCCAGCACACTGCACTTTCTGCCCATGCTACCAGATGAACGTAGAACACTACTAACTACTGATGCACAAAACAATGGCGTATGCTAACAGCGACTAAGCTAACAATAAATAAGAGGGAACTACCCTACTAAAACAACAAGGCTCACTACATACATGTAAAAGTAAAAAAAAAAATCTTAATTCTAAGCAAAATAATCGCTAGCATGAAGCTCGCGGCTACAGGAAGGATCCTTCTTCTTCTTTTCCCTCCTTCTTCTTCGTTGGGCTTTTTGGAATAAACCGGAGGCATCCATTACCACCACCTAGTGGTATGGAAGGCAGCTTAGATTGTCTGTTCGAGTTTATGTATTTATTTATCCTATATTACGTTATATAATATATTATATATACGATATTTGTTTTCTTAAGACAAAAAAAATAAATAAATAACTTTACATCCATCCAGCTGAGAGTTGGGGTACACCCTGTACAGGTCGCTACTCTATTACAGAGAAATACAGGACAAACAACCATTCACACTCACAGTTAAGGAGAATTTAGAGCAGCCAATTAACCCAACAGTCATGCAGAGGCGTAGCCAGGAAATTTTTGGCCAGGGTTGCCAGGCAATAACCAGTGTACACTGAGGGGTGGCCGAAAGTGGATCAGCAGCAGAACCTCAGGGTCATATTTTCAAAATAAAGACTTACTATACTTTCCTACAGCCTTTGCTAACAAATTGACACATACATTTAAACAACCATGGCATCTAAATTAAAGGTATAGTGGATAAAATTCTTTTAGTTTCGAGTTCTGGGGTGAAAATCTTTTCCATTGACATAATTTACATCCTTTTATTAATAATCCTTTTGCATAAAATTGATATTTAGATGTACTAATATCTACATGAATTGATTATTTAATACATTTTTAATAAAATATTTATCTATCTATAATTTCACTGAAGACTCCCAGATTACTTGCAGAGACATAATTTTCTCTTTACCCCATATAACTAAAAATCTAGTTCTAAAAAGAGCATGAATTCTGTGTTTATCATCTTTAATGTTAGTATATTGATGAGTATAATTAACCACAGTGTTTCGAGTATCACTGGTGCCAACGTCTGTATTAGAGGGAAATAAATGGTAGGGGTGGCCAATGATTGGTTAAGGGTGGCCATGGCCACCCCTGGCCCCCCATCTAGCTCCGCCCCTGCAGTCATGCAGTCATGTTTTTGGACTGTGGGAGGAAGCTGGAGTACCCAGAGAGAACCCACGCATGCACAGGGAGAACAAGCAAACTCCATGCAGAAAAACCCATGCCAGGAATTGAACCCAAAACCTAAAAAAGCCACAAGAAAGAGGAAAAATGTTACACTTTGGAAAAAAATATGTATGGCAGTAGATGACTCTTTATTAGTTCTAAATTATATCTTCTCACATTCTGATATCTCCCAGCCCCAGGTTTGTTTAATTCTTTCCACAAAAAAGAACAAATTTTCTGTATAATTGCCTAATTTATATAGAGTATATGCCTGTCCAGTGTAACCAAATCTCCATCTTGTAAAAAAAAAAATCATCTTCTGCCTCTTTCTTTCTGACCTCTTCCTTGCTAGTAGTTACTTAAAAACCAATTCCTCCTGTTGCCTGCCATCTGAATTCTGATGGTTGTATTTTTTTTCCATTAGGCACTAATGAGCTTCATTTTTCTTACTTTTCACAGTAGGGTGACAATCAATGGGGTCGAGGGAAGACTAAGATTAGCGGTAACATCCACATCAACAACCAGGGCTATTACTCATGGTTGGAGTAGTTAACTGTTACAGATCTTAGATTAGCCTCTAAGAATGAATGAAGTTTATGGAGAACAAAAATAAAAGGCAAAGACAGATAAAAATAAAAGATATTCATTTATTAAGAATAAAGCCAAGAAAAGAAAACAGAGGAGTATCTGGCTGTAATATGCTGTAGTTTAAATATTATAACCCAGACAGAAAAATGGTTTATTTATATCACAACACATTGAACATATTTACAAAAAGATTATATGTAAAAACATTTTTACTTTGTGTTTAAACTCAATGCCAGTGCACTTTCAAACCTCATAAATGATGTTAACTCATTTCTTTTATTTAGACATAAAGAACAGATTTTAGCATAAAAAATACACCTCACCTGCAGGTATTTGTTAATATGTATTGATTTTCAGCACTGTAAAAAAAATAAAAAATGGATCTAGCAGGGAACTGAAAGGTCGTGGTCCTCACGCCGCGGCGAGCAGCTCCTCGACAGAAATGCTGATCAGGTCGGAGAAGAAAGTTCCCTCGTTGTCTCCTCCTCCGAACACCAACAGGGTTCTACTGGAGACGGAGCTCTTTGAGCTCTTTTCTTCCGAATAACCGTGGCGAGCAGGCGTTTCCATGGTGATGATGGAGTGTCCTGCCCTGGGGACGGAAAGCTGAGGGAGCTTCAGCTCAGTCCAGCTGTTGGTGTCTGAGAAGAAAACCAAAAAGGGTCAAAGGAGTGATTTGGTGGCAGAGATCCTGCTCTTTGCCCATTCTGCTTTAAGACTGTATGCTGTAAGAAATGTTTAATCAAACCATCCAATTTCTGCTGTTTATTCCTAAGAATAGTTAAAATGTTCCTTTAATAAGGCCCAAATTTATTCTTTCTTCAGGCGCCTGATGAATTAAAGTAATCTACTGATAAGAAATGCCAAACTCTGAAGTCACTAAACACAGCTTGTAATAATCTTGATTGGCTGTTAGAGAGTCTTAGATGACAATCCAGACGTTGAAAATCTCTGCAGATCAGGGTAACAAATCCACTGCTCACCAATATCAAAAATGAAGGCGTCGCCGAGGGCGTTGTTTCCGTTGTAGCCACCATGGATCAGGAACTTGTTCTCTGAAAGCACGGCGCTGCCATGCCAGCTGCAACACACACATGTTCGTTTCTCAGTTTAAAAATCCTCCCAACACAGTATTTTTTAAATTTCAGATCGTCTGACTACACCTGTTGATGATGATGAAAAGTTGTAACTTAAAAGGTACAGTACCGGATTTACTGACATAAATGGTATATATAATCTACATGCGTGTTATTTATTATCAAATATGAACCGAAAGTGTCAATCTTTGTGTTTAATTTGCCTTAGAAATTGTTATTTATAAATGGATAGGAGCCGGTTTCCATTTGTGGCGCAGACATCCTTTGTAATACGGCCGCCCAGAGCAGACAAACTAGTGACAGTAGAGCTCATTATGCTCAAATGGGAGAGCAGCATGTTGGCCTATATGCAATCCTACACAGACCAATAAAACACTGTTTATAAAATGATGTACGTAAACTAGACCTACATCAGCAACAACTGGCTAATGCCTGGTTGTTATGAAGAGGACTGATTTAAAAATCACCGGTTGTTGGGGTTTTTTCTGAGTGGACTTGTGTTTTTCTCCTGCCCTTACACATTGGCAGCTCTAAGAGGCCTGCTGGGAAAGATGGCTAGAGGCTAACAGCGGAGGATCGGAGCAGAACGGCGAAGATCCGATTAGTCCGCCGGGCAGAGAGAGGTCTGAAGGCAGGGTAGAGTGAGGTAGAGAGGTAGGATACGAAACAGTCTTTCTAGGGCTAAATTAAAACAGCTTTTATAAAAGCCACTCCCAATCCTCTTTAGAGCCTTTGCAGCTTTATCCTTTTGTCAACATTATTTTCTCTGTCTTCCATTTTGATTTAAAAAAAGCTTGTCTTTGTGGTCCCCTTCACTAAACCAGTGGTCAATTCACAATACTTTGTCATCTCCTAATTTGTATACCTGTCAATGTACTTGACTTATGGAGTAGAACTCATGGATTAGATGCTGCAATCTAATGTAAAGAAGCCTCGTGACAAGATAGGTAAAGCGGATGTTGAGGAAGTGTTTTTGTACCGTGACAGCCTCCATATTGTTGGAGGGGAGAGGCAGAGTGAGGGGCGGTTCATGTCGCCGCAGTCTGATCATTAGATGCCCCTGAAAATTACACATAGTAGCTTTAATGGTACTCCCTTTTTATTACTTTGTAACTGTACCTTCGAGGCGAAGGAGCCTTTCCCGACGTTTTCACAACGGAGAACTCCATCAGACCTTAAAAACACAGTGACATGGAGAATTTTAGCATTTTAGTTCATGATAGGTTGACCCTGTGAGCTGGCAGTCGGTGTTACCCAGCAGCTGTTTGCCTCACCCAGATCCAGCATGTACATGTCGTTATAGCAGACCGGAGTGTCCCAGCCCCCGAACACGTAGATGTACCTTTCCTGGATCACGCAGGCTGAGTGGCTGAAGGAAAAACAACAACAAAAAAAAGCCCATATAGACAGATGCAGGGTGTTGACATTAATCGCGTGTCTGTCTGAATGCAGGCGTGATACCCTGATCGG
Organism: Cyprinodon variegatus; assembly: GCF_000732505.1. Taxonomy (NCBI): domain Eukaryota; kingdom Metazoa; phylum Chordata; class Actinopteri; order Cyprinodontiformes; family Cyprinodontidae; genus Cyprinodon; species Cyprinodon variegatus. The sequence goes on from NW_015151220.1 coordinate 210,891, forward strand.
GGGGACGGTTTGTCTCCTGTGAGGATGGGCTGGTACCAGATGGAGAGGTTGGGATCGAAGATGTATAAAGAGTCGCTGCAGCCGTCGGGCTGCGGGTTGGGCCGAGGAAACACCCCGCCCAGCACAAACAGCTCCCCCCGGAACATGCTGCAGCTGTGGTAGGCCAGAGGGGGGACGTTTCCTTGAGCCTGGCAGAGAAGAAAGTGGATTTTAATCTCCTTGAACTGAACTTTAAAGTGTTTTATATGGATATTGTGTGACTGACAAATGTGAGATCACAAACTACAGGAAACATTATCTACCGCAGATGCTTTGGTGCTGAAACGACGCATCAGTCTGCTCATCAAACAATGTTTTAGTTAGGAAGGGTCAAATAAAAGAAACTACTTTAAAGATATTTTTTTAGTAAAAAATTTACAAAACATCTCTTTAACCTGATGCATTACCATTCCAATACAATACATCTAGATTTGTGGTCCTGACGTTGTGTTTTAAGGTTATAGGAGTGTGAAGTCTCTGTCCAAGGTGCTGAACATGTTTAGGTCGCTAGACCATAAATATCAAGCATATCAATCTGTTTTTTATGAATCTCACTTAGCATTTCTCTTATGCTACAACAGCTACACTAAGAAAACGATGGGGGGAGGGCAGGGTGAGGACCAATGCACCGGAGGGAAACCTTTTATTTATTTATTTTTTCTTTAATAGAAAAGGAGGAAGTTGTAACGAAAATAAACAAGCCTGCAGATGGAAACAATTATGCATCTTTTAAATGGATCATGAACATGAGGCACACCTCCACCATGGTCCACCTCCAGCTCTGGGTGTCCAGGATGTGGACGTCATTGAACCACTTCTTGTTCTTAGAGCCTCCGAAGACAAAGATCCGCTTAGAGTCGGGGTCAAAGATGGCCGAGTGGCCGATCCTGGCCTCAGGAGTGGGGCCCTCCGCCAGAGTCTCCGCAGGCACCCAGGACATATCCTCTGTTTGATGCAGAACAGAAACCTTAACGTCCTACAGAGACATTCTAAAACACAAAGAGACGTTTCCAAAACGCTGCAAACCTGTGCAGAGCTTCCACATGGGGTCTTTGCAGAACTGCATCCTGGCTCCTTGACCTCCGATTAAGATGGCCGTCTGAGCATCGATGGGACATAAAGTCTGACCCCAGCGTCCTGATGGGCCCACCAGAGAGGCTAAAGAGAGAAACATTTTTAAAAAAATCAGCAAAGATTTGTAAACATTTATTTAGTTTGAACATTGCTGAAGCAATATGCTTTACTCTGCTGCACCACAAATGGCCAACTCAGCACAGAAATAGTTTAAACCTCAACAAAAACTCAACCTTCCCTCATCTAATTATGCTGTTAATAAAACAAAAACATACATGTCTGGGTGGGAGTCTTGGCCTGCCGACTCTTCATCCTGGCTCCGTTCTGAGGAGGCGTTCCTCCCACCACCACCTCCGCTTCGCTGGCTTCATTACCTGGAAAAGAAAATCGAGAGAACAGATGGAAGAGAGAAACAAAGCTGGTTTTATATTCTCAGGTTTTGCTTACAGCAAAAACAAACTTAACACTTTCATATCAAACGTCCCTCTTGGGGACGTGATCCTCTCATAATAATCCCGCCCCCACCTGCTGCCTTCGCCTGAGAAGCATCTTCTCCGTTAGCAAACAGCTTCTGGATGCTTTTGGCTTGAGTTTTGACTTTTCTCACAGGCGTCCCCTTCTCCTTAACGCCATTTGGACAAACGTTTTCTTCTCCCCTCGCTTTCGACGTCTTATCGCCACCACCTTCCTCGGCCGTGTATTCTCTCTTTCTCTTGCCACCGGGCTCTCGGTCTGCGCAGGGAGCGGAGTTCTGCAACAATAACAGAAAAAAAGGAAAAGTTAAACATGGCTACAAGATAAGAAGATCGGAAATTATTTTGAAAATGGAGAAAAAATGTTTCTATGGTAAAATAAACAGGAGCTGTTTGCACACCCTTAAACTAATACTTTCTATTACACTGTAAAATGTCTTCTGACTGATACCTTTGTATTTGTAATAAGAGCTCAGAAAAACTGTTTTAGGCCGTAGATTCCAGAAAATTCATCCAATTAATTATAACCGATAGGAGACTTAGCTTTAAGAGGATTCATCATAATTATCTTTATTAATTTAATCAAAAAGTGTTAGTACAACCTGACATCTCTGTTAGCACACATTTTTTTGCATTTCACTCAAATTGTAGAGGCACAACAGAGTATAACGGTCAGTCTAGAGATTTTTTTTAACTTCAAGAATAAAATTGTAATATCAAAAGAATAAAGTCTTAATATTATGAGAATAAAGTCGTAATATATGAGAATAAAGTCTTAATATTATGAGAATAAAGTCGTAATATTATGAGAATAAAGTCATAATATATGAGAATAACGTCGTAATATTATGAGAATAAAGTCGTAATATGAGAATTCAGTCGTAATATATGAGAATAAAGTCGTAATATATGAGAATAAAGTCGTAATACATGAGAATAACGTCGTAATATATGAGAATAAAGTCGTAATATTATGAGAATAACGTCGTAATATATGAGAATAAAGTCGTAATATATGAGAATAACGTCGTAATATATGAGAATAACGTCGTAATATATGAGAATAAAGTCGTAATATTATGAGAATAAAGTCGTAATATTATGAGAATAAAGTCATAATATGAGAATAAAGTCGTAATATATGAGAATAAAATCGTAATATATGAAAATAAAGTCGTAATATACGAGAATAAAGTCGTAATATACGAGAATAACGTCGTAATATTATGAGAATAACGCCGTACTACATGAGAATAACGTTGTAATATTATGAGAATAAAGTTGTAATATTATGAGAATAAAGTCGTAATATATGAGAACAAAGTCGTAATATATGAGAATAACGTCGTAATATATGAGAATAAAGTCGTAATATAGGAGAATAACGTCGTAATATAGGAGAATAACGTCGTAATATATGAGAATAACATCGTAATATATGAGAATGACGTGGTAATATTATGAGAATAAAGTCGTAATACATGAGAATAAAGTCGTAATATTATGAGAATAAAATCGTAATATCAGAATAACGTCGTAATATTATGAGAATAAAGTCGTAATATATGAGAATAACGTCGTAATATTATGAGAATAAAGTCGTAATATTATGAGAATAAAGTCGTAATNATTATGAGAATAAAGTCGTAATATTATGAGAATAAAGTCGTAATATATGAGAATACAGTCGTAATATATGAGAATACAGTCGTAATATATGAGAATAACTTCGTAATATATAAGAATAACGTCGTAATATATGAGAATACAGTCGTAATATATGAGAATAACTTCGTAATATATAAGAATAACGTCGTAATAAATGAGAATACAGTCGTAATATATAAGAATAACGTCGTAATATATGAGAATACAGTTGTAATATATGAGAATAAAGTTGTAATATTATGAGAGTAAAGTCGTAATATATGAGAATACAGTCGTAATATATGAGAATAACGTATGAGAATGAGAATAAAGTTGAAAATGACGAGAATGAACTCATCTTACCACAACCCATTTCAGATAGAAAGCTTTGAGCTCCGACCATCATATGACGGTCAACCAGCTCCACCAAACAGCAACCATAGTTCACTTTGACCTAATGCCCAATCTGACGCTGGTGCACTAAAAGATTTCCTCATTCGTCAAACCAATGCCAAAGTAGAACTTCACATGATGCTCGACATTCCTCATTTTACGGAAAAAAGTGCTTCTTGTTAGAGTTGTCATAAAATAAAACTATATTTTCGTAATATTACGGCTTCAATTTGGTTCTGGCCTGTACTTTTGTCAAGCCCCGAAATTGACATACAGTAAATGAAAGTGTTCCAAGCTCCAGGGAGAACGGGGAAAATTCTCAAAGTTTTTCCAAGGATCCAAAGACTCAACAAGCATGGATTATTTATGCATAGCAGAAGATCCCTGCAAAGTTTGATGGTCAGTAGGGCTGGGTATTTTCGCCAAAGTCCTGAATTGATTCGATTTTGATTCATACAGTTCTAAATCGATTAATTTCAATTCGATCTGTTTTTACAATAATGAAAGTGGTTCAACTGTGCTTCAAAATACTCATGTATTTTATTTTTTTCCTGTCATATTAAACACAAAGTGCAAACCTCGGAAATCAGACAGTTTAAACTTGAGATGTGAACAAAACTGACTCATAAGTGCAAACTTGTTTGTGAAAAGTGAAAAAGTGAAGCCTCACTCGAGCAAGCAGACGTGCACAAACCATATTTGCAGCGTTGTCTGTAACAACTACAGGGTGTTTGCTGGTCAGCCCCCATTTGTTAATGTCTTCAATCAGCCTATTGGCTATATTTGCAGCTGTCTGGCTTGAAGTCATCTTGAGAGCATCTTTCCTACTTATTTAAGTGTGAACATCACGAGCGTCACTATAAAACTAATCAATCTCATTCCCTAGACATGGATTTTGAAAAAATGTAAAGGAATCGATCCAAATCGATTTTTTTACCCAGCCCTAATGCTCAGCTGTTCATTTTCTCTAAGCATTTTACCGATGACAGCTTTCCAAATCTTGGACAGTTCAAAGCAGGATTTGCTAAACTTCTTTTGCTGAGATGAGGGGCTGTTTAGACCGTAAGGCCATCAATATCGCAAGCTGCAAGTATGATTCTGCCGCTAAGCTGTTGATAGCAATGCTAGCATATCAACAATTTGATGTTTCAGTGAGTGAGTGCTTGTTGCTATGTCTGCAGCTTTTCTCGTTGTAAACCAACCAATCAGCCCACAGCTCATCTAAATAATACTGAGAGTGAACGCCCATGCACGCTCTGTTTAAAAGTTGCAGTTTGCATCGCTCATACAAGCTTACTTTCCAAAAGAAGATTTGCAATTTTTCCACCATGCCAGACTCACCCCCGTTAAGTAAAAATGGGGACGACCACGTAGGACGGCCTTACGTAAACATATCACCAGAAAGATCGACAATTAGGATGACCACTTATGTTGATGATCCACCCGGAAAAAGAACATCCTCCACTATATCTTTAATGATACGACAATACCCATATACAGAGATTTATACTGAGTTTTAATTATTTACTCACAAACCCAGCACTGCAGGTTAACCCCTACAAAGCCAATTAATGCATTGATTTGAGCTAAAACTGCTCCTGTTAGTCATCATCAAATTACCTTCGGTGTGTATTCTTTCACCACTATGATCTGCTCCTGTTTCACGTTTGTCTGGAAAAACAAAAACAACACCAGTGACACTACAGTGGCATCCCACCCCCCCTCATCAGAGACTCTTATTTGTATGTTACCATGATCCCTCCCTCCACAGAGACATTTAGAGTGACTCTGTCTGTCCAGGTCTCTTCTTCCCTCCGCTCCCATGAAAGACACCTGCGGAGCAGATAAATAAACATATGAGGTGTGACAGCTTCAGTCATGCAATGTTGGATTTTTCTGTGAACATTTCATCTTAAATAGTCTACTGTAATCATGTATTTAATCTGATATAACCTGCTTCAGGGACATTAGACATGACATTTGCATTTAATTTGACTTAGTTTAAGAGTTAATTTCTCCTTAGATTAGGAAAGTATTGAACTGAATTGATATAGCAAACAGCCAAGAGCCCTCTGGTATTTCTGAAGCTGCAGAGATCCAATGATCGGATAGGATAAATCCTACCAGAGCTACAACAGTTTGCTTTAGATCTAAACATAGTTGTGTGTTAGAATAACCCAGTAAAGGTTCAGATTGAATACAAATAATAAATGACATGCATGTTCATTTCTAACTTTAACCCTTTATAGGGCAATTTACCGTTTCTGATCACTTGCATACACCTTAGAAATGGAGTCCCCCTCCACCCCGTCCCTCAGTGAGTTCTAGAAGCACTAGATCTATATCCAGCCATTAAGCAAAGATGCTGCTAAACTGCTGTGCATCTTATTTTGGTGTTTTACCAATTAGATGAGCCCTTAAATTATATATTAAATTGAAAAAAGAAAAG